>NW_004955473.1:4244012-4360291 GCF_000276665.1 Chinchilla lanigera | reverse complement strand
CTTTGTTCTCGCGTCCTGGCCTCCGGGATTGGGTGCGGCCTACCTGGCTCTTTGCGCGCTTTTCGGCTGGGAATCGCGGTGGTATGAGTCCGGCCCACACTCGGACCCAGGAGCGCTGCAGCTCCCGGAGAACTCGCTCAGTGCCATCTGTTTATTTCTGTATTGTTTATGAATCACTAATTAACTAGTCAATTACTGTCAGTAATTTGAAATTGAAGACTATACATATACACACATTCTGGGATATACTCCTCAGTGAGTTACTACAAATGTCTTATTTCCTATGAAAGGAGGACAGTATGTTGATGCCATCTCTCCAAATACATTCTTTTATTAAGGAAAAAACTCTGACAATTTACTCTCCTACAATTCTTTTCTTATGTCCAAATTTATATCCCTTAGTTTTTATGCTTGCTATGATTTTGTTACACAATATTATGCAAAGTTGAGGAGAGTATTTTGTCAACAAATATCTACTGAAAACTGGTAGGAAGCTATTCTACCAAGTGATCAAGGGCATTGGGTTAGGAGTCAGATGGTTCTGGACTAGAGTTTAGCTCCACTACATTGCTACTTTAATGTGTTCATTCTTTTTCTTCTCTTCTTATCTGCCTGCCTTCTAGGCTTCCTTTCACATTTACTGGATGTTTTCTGTATGTCAGGCACTATTCTAGATATTGGGGATATTTGTGAGTAAGGCAGGACTTGTCACTGGTCTTGTGGAGTTTACCATCTGGGGCAGAAAATGGACATTAAAATACAGTAATAGTACAATAATAATTATACATTGTAATATGTTATGACTAAAGAACTGTTTGATCATAAAGTACCAGACCATAAAATTAACCAAATCATTGTATCTACCTTACATGTTTGATGAAGACTAAATTAGATACTGTGGATAAAGACATTAGCATAGCTTCTGGCACATATTGAGCACTCAGTTAATGGTAATAATAACATGATAATAGCTAAAATGATGATGGGAAATGGTTCCAGCCTTTATTCAAAGGGCTCAAATTCTGCTGATACAGAGTTTAAGTAATTAGTTCAGTATCACAGTTAATTAGCAGTTGAGCAGGACATGAACTCAGGCAGCTCTGATGCCAACATTCATAGTCTTGCCCATCACACTAGATTCCCTTCCAAACTGTCCCTTGGTTTTCTGTGTTCTCCTAGCCCACTGGGGACACCGATGTTATAGTCCTTACTACATGATATTTTTATACCATCTTTCCATGTCTGCCTTTGTTTCTAGCCTATAGAATCCCTCATTCCTCTTTCTTATTTCTTGTGCCTAACCATCATGTCTGATATAAACTAGATGTTCAATAAACTATTTAAAAAATGAATGAGGAAATATCTAAGTGCATATAACAGAGTCCTGCAGAAATATTCCTCCTCCCAGAAGCAAATGTCAAGTTATTCACAGCAGAATACTACTCTGTTGGATCAAGATAAAATCTCTTTTGGGGAGGCTTCTTTTCAGGGCTGAGTGATATGCAAAAATTATAAGTGGGAAAACGCAGGAAGAGAAAATTGTGATAATTTAAGGTATTATAATCCCAACATGGTGACAATATAAGAAAATCAGAATTCCGAAGATACAAACCTCAAAAAAGATAAAGCTACGGATACAGATATAATTTTCATTACAGAGAAATTCTTCGTATATAAGAGACTAACTGGAATTTCACTGAGAATTTAAAGAAATTAAATTTACTAAAATAAATGTGCAGGTCGTAGCTATAATTGTTAGTTTCTTGAGAGCCAGAGATATAAACCTCATTCAGTTTTGTATCTTTTCCCATGCCTCGTTCAGAGTAGGTGCCAAAAAGTATGCTTTTAAATAAGTAAACTCCGCAAGAACTCAGCAATCATACAAAATGGGGCTTACCTGCATTGTCTATTGCATAGACCCACAGCCATCTAAAATCTCTTTGCATTGTGTGGTCCTGAACCGTAGACTTAGCTCTCTAGTCATTTCTGCAGAAGGAAGATAGTCCAAAGCTGGGTGAGACATCAGACCTCTGGGATATACCAGGACTTAGATAAATGGTGAATTATAGTGTTAATGATAGTAATCATAATATGACTAAAAAGAATTAATATTTACCTAATGTTTACTATGTGCCAGACATTCTTCTAGGCACCTCTTATACATTAATATAAATTCACAACCCTATGACGTAGGCCTTCTCATTTCCCCCATTTTACCAATGAGGTAACTGAGACAGAGGCCATAAAGTGAGCTTAAGCCAGGATGCAAACCCAGGCAACCTGTCTCCACAGTTCCTGCTCTTACCTTTTATGCTCTTCTAAACCAGGAGAACTGTAAACTTATAGAATATTGGAATTGGGACATGCATAGAGATAGGACAGGTATAGAGCTCAGCATTATATGGATGGGTGCTCTCCATGTCCTCTGTTACAGTGGGTTCTTAACGTGGATTAAGTTGTCTCTGAATAGACCTGGCAATATTTGGAAACATTTTTGGTTGGCACACATGGGGGGAAGGAAGTTGCTACTGACATGTAGTAGATAAAGGCTAAGAATGTTGCTAAACATCCTATGATGTACAGGACAGACCTCTGTAAGAAACAGTTATCATGCCCTAAATGTCCGCAGTGCTGAGATGAGAAACCTTTCTGTACTATAACAACTTTTGTGTCTTCGCACCTGAGAGTGCCTTATACCTCTGGTTTCTTCTCACCCCCTTCCCATGCACAACATGTACAGTCAATCCTAGTGTCCACACACACAATTTATGCCCTATTCTCGTATAGTACTGTGACTAACTGATAAGCCCTACCCCTGGCTATGAATCTATTAAGGTTTTTAGCATGGTTACTTCTAAGCTCCCTGTGGTGGCGAATCCAGGTGCTGTGGAAGGCTAGTGAGGTGCTGTTTAGAGAGTGAATTTGGAAATAGAATTAGGAAAACACCATGACAAAGAAAGGAATTTCAGAAAATGCTTGCACAGAACACATGAGAAAAATCCACTTCTGTGATATCATACAGGGCTGTGCACATAGTAGGCACTGAAAAAGCATTTGTTGTAGAAGATTATGACACAAGGGCAGGGTTGGGTGTCGGTACTGAATAACACTGCATTTTCTTTTCTCTGGCTATGGGAAAGGAAACAGCAAAATAAATGATTTCGGCCTGCACTGAGCCCAGGGCTCAAGGTTTTATCTTCTACTTGGTATTTATTGCTCATGAAGCAATATATTATACATTGAAGGTATTATTTTGAGGCCCTGTTCATTTTTGTTGAAAATTAACAAACTATCATTGTTTGTGAATGATGCACTGAAGCCCTCCTCTCTCTTCTCTTACAGATGCTATCAGCAGCTTGTATCATAGTTATACAGCATGAAAAAACTGACAGGTGATCTTCTAAGACAAGGTTTCCAAACATCTCGAGATAGATAATGCCATTATATAAGTAGGGGTTTTAATTCCTCATGAGTGTTATCCAGAATGAATTAATAAACCACTCAAGGGAATAAGGATGCCACAACTTATCCTTCCTTGAGAAGGAAAAGAAAAGGAAGAGAAGGGACAGAAAGTGAGGGAAGGATCTTGACTCTAACCTATACAGTAGGTACTCATTCTCTCAGGGGTTGTGAGTGTGGCCGGATGGTATATGAGACAGTGGCTTTATCTTTAAAGTACACAGATGAGAACTTTAAAGAGAGGAAGCTTTCACAAACTAAATCTCATCCTGGAAGATTCATTGCTGTAGCTAGAGAGACCTGGAGAGCTTCCCCTGCATACTGGAGCCTTATAAGGACATTCCAGGTTTTTCTTTAGATCTATAAGAATCTGGGATTCAAACCAGCCCTTCAGATGGCAGTTGCCATGGGGATGAGGTTGTTGTATAGTGAGGAAGAAGACAACAGGTCTTGGCATGCATCTCTCTCTTCCAGGAATTCATAGCACATACCTTACATTTACTAAGGCAACAAGGTATAGGGGAAGGAATACTGACTTTGGAGTCAAATAGATTTTAAAAATTAAATCTTGGTTTTACTGCTTAGCAGTTATGTGACTTGAGAAGAGTTCCACGAAGTTTTTAACCTGTTAATTCACCTGTAGCTGGGGATAATAACTATCTTTTCTGTACTCAAGATAGTGATAATGATGCTGATTCCTAATATCAATTAAATGTTTATTATGTGCCAAACACAACTTTACATGTATTATATAATCTAGTCTTCACAATAATGCAATGAGATACGTAATGTTTATTATGATATCAATTTTATGGATAAGGAAAATGAAACAGAAGTTTGGAAGTTGCCCACACTTCCACAGAGATAGCTGTTGCAAGAGTTGGAAGTCAAGTTCAGGAAGTATGGCTCTAGGACCCACAGTTTTAACCACTGAACTATATACCACCATTAAGAACACTGACACAGAACAAGCACTTGTTCTTGATTTTATCCTCATTTCCTTTATTTTTCCCTTCCTTTTTTTTCTGGCTAAGGAAGAACCCATTCAGCTACTCTGCAGAGGTCTCTTCTCACACATCTCTCAGCGAGAGCCAGGCACCTCCTTTTTTATTTCACAGTGGGGTGCATGGACTGAAGAATCTCAGGGATACTCCTAGTCACTTCAAGGTTATTAGGTGAATGTGAGGCAGGTGAATCGGTTGAGGTTGGATCCAGAGACCCATCAAGGGGTCCATCCAGGGGCCCATGGAACCTCATCAAACTCCACTGTGGGAAGCCTGGAGGGATTTTTGAGCAGCAAGAGCAGAGGTGGGCTCTCCTGGGCTTTTTTGTACTATAATCCATGTCTTGGTTACTTTTCTCTCATTGCTGAGACAAAATACCCAACGCCCAAAATGAAGGAAGGAAAGGTTTATTTAGCTTACAGTTTGTGGAGGTTTCAGTCCATACTTGGCTGGCTCCGAGGCAAAAGGTAGCAAAGCAACAAGAGCAAAAGGGGGAATGGCAGTCGAACAGCAAAGCAGCCAGAGCAAACTGGAGGAATGGCGAATGGCGGCAAGCAGCTTCTTTTTCCCTGCCTTACTTTGTAAACAGACTACCCCCACCTAAGGGGCGTGTAGCTCTCACATAATCTCCATGCCCTCCTCTGCAACAGGCTCAGGATATATACAAAGTAAGTATCCTGCCTTCCTGCTGAGTTACTTAGCCAAACCTCTAGACTCCCCAAGTTGACACAATGTATCAACCATAACAATCCATAACAGCCAGCCTCTTGGCTTCTTGGGCTTCTGAGATACTGGGGAAGTAATGTTTCCTTGGTCTAGGGTGAATGGGTAACTGTGGCCTTTCATCTTTAGAGTGGCATCATGACATATATATTTCTTCACCTAATATTTAGGTAACAAACACTAAAAAAGAATAAATGAACCTCAAGATGCTATATATCTCAGCTGCTTTAACATTTGCACTAATTGCCCATAAGCCATTCAGTTCTTTCTCCTGGTTTTAAAACACATTAATATTACTGTTGGGATCTCGGGTGTTATAGCTACTGGTTTTCAATTGCAAACTGTAATGTTTAACAGATCAACTAATTGCATTTCAGGTACTGAGCATGCTCATTATGGTAATGGTATGGCTACTTGTAGTGATGGTTTGGGTTGAGGAAGGATGAGGAAGGAACTATAAACTCAGTTCCCAAAGCTCTATGCTCTAAGCTTTCCAGAGGTGAACTGTATTAAGAGATGATTTGACAGTCTGGCTGCTATACCTTTGGAAGTCTGGCTAGTTTTCTTCGAGGAAAAAGAACTAGTTCTGGGGTTAATCCACAAGCTGTTTTGTTTTAGGTGTTGTTGCTGAAAATCTTTCCAACATGTTTTGGTCCACTTCCTTGCCATAGGAGATTGAGTGTGACTAAGATAAATATATCATGAACTAGATCTGGAATTAGGAGGGCTAGCCTGAACTTTGGCTCTACCATTACTTGCTGTACAGCAAGCACTATGTTTCTCAAAGTGTGTTCCAACCATGTGCATCAGAATCACTTTGAGTGCTTGCTAAATAGGCCAACAGCCAGGGCCCACTGCTGAGGTTTTCATCTGGCTGGCACTGGGAAATCTGCCTGTTGAACAAGTGCCCCGGGGAACTCTTATGTCCATTAGGAATTTGAGAAACACAGAGCTTTGGTTTCTTCATCTTTAAGAGTGAAATTATCCCCTTTACAGAGCTGTGGTAAAAACAACACAGGTGGTCATATGTGCTAGTTATACCTGAGACTTTGAAGTTATTACAAGGTTCTATGGAAACAAAGAATATCACTTTAACAAATTTGTTAAATCCATGTGATATGTGGTGAAAAATATGTTTCCCTGCCCCTTGAGGGTCTCCTAAGAGTCATGATAGAAAGACCTAAAAACAAAACTACTGTCTAGTTTCACAACGGCTAAACAGAGATGCAAAGAAAGAGGAGGAAGTTAATCTGCTAGGATGAGGTGGGGGTGGAGAAGGAGGGAGAAATGTGCAGAGGAAGTGATGTTAATCTGGGGGAGATGAATTTAGACTGAGTTTTGAAAGATAAGCCATTTATCATGGTACTATGGATATCTTATAAAGGTACAGGACAAAGTTGTATTTGTGCTTAGTCTAGACAGTGCTTTTTTGGGGGATGTGTATGAATGGAGAATATTTTCCATATGCACTTTCTTATCATTCCTCTCTCCTAAATGTAGAATGCTGAAGGACTGGAGGTGTTTCGTATTCTCCACTTGGTTGGGTTTTGAGAGGCTGGGGTTTTAGACTATATTGTTGACCTGCATTACAAACTACTAACTACAAGGCCATGGTCTATGTCAGGGGGTGGGACCCGGGCCATGACAACTATAAACAAGTCAAGTGTTAAATCCTACTGATAATGGGAACTTTGGCTTGAGAACTAGCTGCCTCAGCAGGGCCATCCTCAAATATTAAGGTCAATGCTATATATACACATAGTGCAGCAGGAGGCAGTGACTAATGGCTCTGTGTTGGGCCAGCAGCCTGGGCCCCTTTTGAGCTTCTTTCCTTCCACAGGTCACCTATGTGAACTTTCTAAACTATCCCTTAATTTGGCAATCAATTACAAAATAATAGTTTTTATTATACAGAGCTTCCCATAACTTATATCATCCTTCATGTTTCAAAATGATTTTGTTTTTTTAAATCACACTATACTCCCACCAACTACCAGCATGCATATGGCTAGACCAAGCACAATGAATTCCCAACCTTCAATGGGGTATGACCCTGAATGAAAAAAGGGGGCTAAAACAGTGGTTAAGGATCAAGGTGTGTGAATTAGATTTGATTAGACATGAGTTTTACTACTGGGCTACACTTATTATCTGTGTGATGCTTGGGAAGTGACTTAATGTCTCTGTATATCATTTTCCACTTCTGAAAAATGAAAGTAGTAACAGCCCTTAGGTAATAGGGCTGTAGCAAGGATTAAAGGAGAAAATATGTGAAAAGGGTCTATTGCAGGGCTTAGCTCAGTAAGTGGTAACAGAATACTAGTAATTATAGTGTAGTAACAACCATGAACAGTCCCTATGATGCCGATGAAAACAGGGACCATTGGAGGTGAGGAAAGAGCAGAGTGTCTTAATTTCTTTGGTAAAAAGCATATGAAAATACCAGTTTAGGGACCATCCATTAATAATAGGGACGAGGGTTGTGGTGGAGCATGCCGGTAATCTTAGCTTTTGGCAGGCTGAGGCAGGAGTATCGCTGTGAGTTTAAGGCCAGCCTGGGCTACATAAGTGAGTTCAAGGCCAGCCTGAATTACATAGTCAGACCATGTCTCAACAAAATGAAATAATAATAATAATAATAATAATAATACTGGGGAATATATTACAACAAAAACATCATCATCATCATCAACCACCACCACCACAACAACAACAATAATAAAAGCTGGCTTTTCTTTAACAAGTTCTTTACCAAGAACACAGCCAAAAAGAACAGCAAGACTATCTTATATTTCTCCCGTGATTGACAGCATTTTCAAAAAAGGGGTACTGCTAAGAAAATCCTTAAAAGACTTTTCCAGTGTTAGCCTCATCCTCCAGTGTACATATTACAAACTCATTAGACCTGCTGCTAAGACTCATTTGTTTTTTCCAAAAACATGGATGACATTTGTACCTATGCTATTGTTCCTGGTCCTCCCATCTGTGGTGGCAGAAAGCCAGAACAACCTAGTATCACATTTTGATTATGACAAGGTTGGGAAACAATGAGGTAGGCAGAAGAAGATTTGCTCTTCATGGCTAGTCTTTCAACAGGAAAAAGGGATATTATGGCCATGGCTGTGACTTCTGTAACAGAGGCAGACACCTACTGTATCAACCTAGTCTAGAAACAGTCCATCTGCAAGTAAATTTGCTTGATGGTTTGTGATTCTGGGATAGTATTACTAGTGCACCTTTCCTGGAAGCTATCTTATATATGACGTAGTTTGACTCCTCTAATTCAATAGCTGTTCTGAGTATTTTAATGCAGCTATAATAATCCAAATAGCAAAGACATGTGAATTATTGACTTTCCTTTCTTTCATCTATTTCTGCTGTAACTTAAATTTTCTTCCTGAGTGACTCTCCAGGTCACTAGAAATGTCATCTTTAATTTATTAGTGTATTTTAAAAATCAGCATTAACACAAAAAAGACAAAAGCTGTTAAAAAATAAAAGACATCTAGGTAGGTGATGATCTCCAGAGCAAACCTAACCGTGACTGGTAGAGCAAATTTGATTTAAAAATGATTATAAAGGGTGAATTTCCTGTAAATAATGAATTGGAAAGAAAATCAGGCTGGGAGTGTTTGCTTATCCACTTATTTGCACATGGAAGAAAAACTGTAATTCCTGACAGCCTGTGCTTAGAGTGTGTCTGAATTGGCTAGCGAGAAACCAACCAATGATAAAAATAAATACAAAAGCCCACCCATTTATTGCATCCTTGCCAACACTAAGAAAAGCCATAAAGATAATAAATCCTTGGCTAACAACCCATAAATCCACGGCTATATTAAAAGTATTTAACTTCCAACTGCCAGATGACCATGCTACTGTTCTTATCTCTTATAGAAGCTGGAAATTCACTGTCAGAAAGGAGGTGAGGCAAGGAGCAAGGCAGCTGAAATATCCAAAGACTCCAGAAATATTCTGGGAAAGCACGCCCCCAAACAAATGACAACTTTTTGAGAAACTAACTGGTGTGTCACTGGGAGACACTGTCAGAGCAAACCAGCTAAGATGTTTTTTTTTTTTGTTTTTTTTTTTTTTTAAATCAAAGTGCATCCAGGTTTCAAGAGTGGCTTTCTTTCTTAAAAAATGTAAACCTATTTCTGTTTTTCAGATCCTATTTTCCACCGAGTCACACTATTTTTCTAATTTCTTCAATTGAATATTGACTAGTTATAAAGAGAGATTTATGAACATCTAAAGTGTAAAAACGACCTAGTGAAAATTGTGTGCACAACATACAGTTAAGAAAAAGAATGTAACTACCTTTAGAGTCCACCATCCACCCCTCCCTAATCCATTGAATTTCCCTCAAAGATAACCACTCTTTTGAGTTTCATGTTAATCGTTATCTTCATAGTTCTATTGCATATGTTGATACTGTCTCTTCAGAAATACTTTATCTTAATTTCTAAAAGATTCTTTAGTTGCTAACAGCTTTCTGTACTACTTTTCTTCACCCTTCTCCCCTCTCCCTCTCTTAACAAACTCCTCTTCTCAGCTAAAGGAATAGTTTGTAGTCTAGGAAGAAATTTGAGTGACAAATACATCATTTAGTAGTGAGTGTCCATATGAAGACAGTGATTCTTTTTTGACATGGCTACTTCCTTTTTGTTTTTCGTGAATCCCTACTGGGCCTTAATTTGTCCACTTAGAGATTTAGAGGTGATGTGGGGATATAGAGCTGGCAGTGGGCTGGAGAGCAGGAGACAAATCCGTGAGTATTGTCTCTCATAGGTACTGCAGAAGCTTAGTCAGAAGACTATGTTATTTGTTGGTGGTGTAACTTTAGTTGGTAATGATACTGCTGTTCTGCTGCTGCTGCTGATCACGTATCAGTTCTATTGAAGTAAAGGTAAAGGGCTAAATGGTTATGAATTTTCTACTGTGGAGCTAATCTATAAACTTATCTTTGCTAGTTTCCTGGCAAAGCCGACAGCACAGACAAAATTAAAATTTCTTTTTCAACACTGTATTCCTTGTCTACAAGGAAACTTTCTACTTTCAGATATCTTCCTCAAATCCCACTGTACCTGCCTGATATGCATGTGTGGGAGCTGTGTTGCCTTTGGTCTACGTTAATGCTGGACTCCAGGGCACAAAGTAGTCACATGTTACAGGGATACAGCATTTTCTCTTCATAATTTCTCATAGGATGGTGCCGGCTGTTAACTCAAATAGAAATTAATGCAAGATATGCTTATCACCTGATCAATGTGTGCCTTAGGAACTTTCCAAAGGGCCCAACTTTTACTGTGTGATATTAACATAATGATATGAATGCCATTCTACTTTTTTTTAAAGAGTCTCTCTTTAAAGATCTGTGAAAATGAGAGTAAGCAGTACAAGACACATTTCCATTCTGTAAACAATATAATCAAATCTGTAAATGGGCAAAAACACACAAAAGAGATGCACCATAAAACTGCTAGCAATTGTTTCTGTGAAAAGACTCAAGGTGCAAATGATTTGCAGCTGCCCTAGGTACTGAAGGAAGAGATTCAAACAATAGAGGGGAAATGTTGATCACCATTTTGAATATGGAGTTGGTCTACCTGCTTGTGTGCCCAGAGGGGATCTTTAAATCTCTAAGTGGACAAATTAAGGCCCAGACAGTGGAAGAGTGCTGGTCATCTTCTCACATGTTTCCTAATCTTTTTTTCCAGTAGCTTTTTACTGGGGTGTCTTGGATTTTTTATGTTTTTTATTTTAAAGAGAAAAAAACCCACAAAATTTCAAAATAAGATACCAGGAGGGTAAGAGTGGTTAATACACTGCGTATTATTATCTTTAAATGAGTTACTCAGAGTACAAGATATTGACATTTAATTGTCCAAACAATATTAGCACAATCTTTCTTTTCAATGAACTAAGAGAAATGAGTAGTATAATTGTCTTAACTATGATATATATTATATGTATCGATATATATATATCTATATATCTATCTATCTATCTTTTCCCTTCTTTTCTCCATTCCTTCATCCCAGCTTCTCTTTCATTTTGAAGTTTCTTCCCATTTTACAATATCTATTGTACATTTTGGATCTTATTTACTCTTTCAGCTTCTCACACTAGGGAGACAATATAATGTTTACACATGGGTGTCTTATGTATTTCACTTATGAGTATTTTCTCTAGTTGCATCCATTTACCTATGAAAGTTTCAAGTTTATCCTTCCTTAAGGCTGAGTAGTACTCCATTGTACAAAAAGACCACATTTTTTTTATCCATTCCGTGGTTAATGGGCATTTGTGTTGTTTCCAAGATCTAGCTAATACAAATAGTGTTGCACAAACATAGGTGCATATTTATCACTGTGGTATATTTTTAAATTCTTCTGGGAAGATACCCAGAAGTGGAATAGCTAGGTCAAATAGAACCTCCAATCCTAGTTTCTTGAGGAATCTCAACACTGATTTTCACAATGGTTCTACCGATCTACATTCCCACCAACAGTGGAGAAAGGCTCCATTTTCCCCACAGGCCCTCCAGCATTTCTTAATGGTTTTCTTGACAATAGCCATTCTTTCTGAGATGAGATATAATCTCAGTGTTGTTTTAATTTGCATCTCTCAAATGACCAGTGATGTTGAACATTTTTTCATGTATTTATTTGCTGTTTGTCTTTCTTCTTTTGAGAAGTGTGTATTCATCTCAGATGTCCATTTTGGGATTGGGTCTTTAAATTTGGGAAGTCTGAGTTTTTTGAGTTCTTCATATGTTCTCAATAGTAATCCTTTGTCTGAAGAACAGCTGGCAAACATTTTTTCCCACGTTGTGGGTTGTCTCTTCAGTTGCTGTTTTATCTTGCTTGGCAAAAGTTTTTTAATATGATGAGATCCCAGTTTTTGATTCTTGGTGATAGTTCCTATGTGATTGGGGTTTTATTCATAAAGTCTCTGCCTACACCAATGTCTTCAAGAGTTTTACCTATTCTATCATCCAGCAGATTTAATGTTTCCATTTTAACACTTGGATTTTTAATCCTTTTCAAATTTACTTTAGTGCATAGTGAAAGGGGTCTAATTTTAATCTTTGGCATGTGCAGAGCCAGTTTTTCCAGCACCATTTGTTAAAGAGGCTATCTTTCTTTCAGTGAATGTGTCTGGCACCTTTGACAAAGATAAGGTGACTGAGCATGTCTGGAGTTGTTTCTCAGTCTTCTAATCTGTTCCACTGATCCTCAGATGTTTTTTTTTTTTTTGTTTTGTTTTTTTTTGTTTTTTTTTTTTGCCAGTACTATGCTGTATTTAATCACAGTAGCTTTATAGTATAATTTCAAGTTAGGGATTGTGATGCCCTCTGCCTTGCCTTTGCCGCCCAGATTTACTTTTGCTGGTCTATGTCTCTTCTACTTCTAAGTGAATTTTAGGATTGTTTTCTCTAATTCTGTGAGATATGCTGTAGGAAGTTTTTGTGTGTGTGTGTTTCTCTCCGGTACCGGAAACTGAACTCATGACCTTGCGCTTGCCAGGCAGGCACTTTGCCGCTGAGCTAAATCCCCAGCCCTGCTGTAGGAATTTTGATAAGAATTACATTAAATCTGTATAACAGTTTGGGAAGTATGGTCATTTTCACTATACTGGTTCTTCTTACCAAACAGCAAGGGGTATCTTTCCATTTTCTGATATCTGCTTAAATCTCCTTTTTCAGAGTACCGTAGTTTTGAACGTAGAGATCTTTTATATCCTTCATTAGATTGATTCCTATGTATTTCACTTTTTTGGACACTGTTGTGGAAGGTGCTGTTTCCTTAATTTCTCTGTCAATGAGTTTGTTCTTCATGTAGAGGAAGGGTATTGATTTTTTGAGTGCTGACATAGTATCCCACTATGCTATGGAATTTGTGTATTAAATCTAGCAGTTTTTAAGTGGAGTTTGGGGCTCCTCTGTGTAGAGTATCATGTCATCTGCAAATAATGATAATTTAACTTCTTCCTTTCCTATCTTTATTCCTTTTATTTCTTTCTCTTTTCTAAATGCTCTGGCTAAAGTTTACAGGACTATGTTGAATACGAGTGGAGACAGTGAACATCATTGTCTTGTTCCTCATTTTAGAGAGAAAGCTTTCAGGTTTTGTCCATTTAGTATGATGCTGGCTGTTGGTTTGTCATAGATGGCTTTCATCAGATTGAGATAAAGATCATCTATTCCAGTTTTCTGTAGGTTTTTATCATAGGTGTTGGACTTGGTCAAAATATTTTTCTGCATCTACTGAGATGATCATGTGATTTCTATACTTGGCTCTATTAATATGGTATGCTACATTTATTGATTTATGTATGTCAAACCATTCCTGCATCCCTGGGATGAATCCCACTTGGTCGTGGTGTATAATCTTCTTGATTATTTGCTGCATTCTGTTTGCCAATATCTTATTGAGGATTTCTTCATCTATGTTCATTAATGAGATTGGCCTGTAGTTTTCTTTCTAGGTTGGGTTCTTCTCTGGTTTTGGTATGAGGGCAATGCTGGCTTCCATGAATGAATTTGGGAGTATTGCCTCCCTTTCAATTTCATTGAAGAGTTTAAAAAGTAGTGGTATTAGGCATTCTCTAAATGTTTTGTAGAATTCAGTACTGAATCTGTCAGGGCCTGGCTTTTTCTTTGTTGGTAAGTTTTAAATTACATCTTCAATTTCATTGATTGATATTGGTTTACTTAGGATTTTTACATCTTCTTGATTCAGCTTTGGTAATTCATATGAATTTAGGAATCTGTCCATTTCTTCTGCACTTTACATCTTATTAGAATACAAGTTTTCAAAGTAGGTATAAATGATCTTCTAGATTACTGTAGGGTGTGTTGTGATTTTACCCTTTTCATTCCTAACTGCATGGAATTCAGTCTTTTCTTTCCTATTTTTCATGAGGTTGGATAAGGGTTTGGTAATTTTATTTAATCTTTCGAAGAGTCAACTCTTTCATTCATTGACTCTTTGTATTTTTAAATCTCCAATGTATTAATTTCTGCTGTGATCTCTATAATTTCCTCCTTCATATGAGCTAATGGCTTAGCCTACTCTCCTTTTTCTAGAAGTTTGAGGTTCACAATTAAGTTGTTTATTTGCACTTACTCTGTTTGCCTGAAATGTGTATTCACTGCTATAAATTTCCCTCTTAGGACCGCTTTTATTGTGTCCTATAAGTTCTGGTATGTTGTACTGTTATCATTTAATTGTAGAAAATGTCTCATTCTTCTTTAATTTCATCTATGACTTATTATTCAGGAGATTGCTAATTAATTTCCATGTGTTTATGAAGTTCTTGTGGTTTCTTTTGTTGTTGACTTCCAATTTCATTGCGCCATGGTCTGATAAAATGCATGGGATTATTTCAATTCCTTTGCATTTATTTAAGCATGTTTTATAACCTAGTACATGGTCTATTTTGGATAACATTCTGTATACACCTGAGAAGAATGTGTATTCTGATGTCGTGTGGTGGAACACTCTGTAGACATCTACTGAGTCCATTTGTTGAAAAGTTTGGTTCATCCTAATATTTTATTGTTCACTTTTTGTGCAGTTGATCTTTGTTTTTGTGACAGTGGAGTATTGAGATCCCCCAGTATGCTTGTATTAGTACTTATTTGAGGTTTCAAGCCTGTTAATATTTATTTTATATAGTTGAGTGCACTGGTATTTGTTGTATATGTATTTATGATTGTTATCTCTTCCTCCTGGATTGTTTCCTTTACAAGGATGTAGTTGTTGTCTCTCTTAATCGGTCTTGGCTTGAAATTCACATTTGCTGCAAATACAACAGCTACCCTTGCTTTTTCTCTGGGTTTCTGTCACATGGCATATTGTTTTCCATCCTTTTACTTTCAGTCTATGGATTTGTTTTTGAATTAAATATGTTTCTTGTATGCAGCATAATGTTGGATCTTGCTTCTTGATCCATTCTGCCAGTCTGTTTCTTTTGATTGTTGAATTTTGACCATTAACTTTGATGGTTATAATTGATATGTATTGACTTATCCTTGTCATGTGATTTTCCTGTTGTTACCTCTGCCACTTTTTTCTCTCCCTGTGTTTAACTGTTTGCCTTGCCTGGTGGATTCCCTCTGTTGGGGTACATGGAATTGTAGTCCTTGTTATCTCTTTCTAGAATGTCCTTCAAAACATTTTAGAGGGCTAGTTAGGTGGTCATAAATTTTCTCAGATGTTCTTTGTCATGCAAGTATCCTCTTTCTCCATCACTTTTGAAAGACAGTTTTGTGGGGTATATCAATCTAGGTTGAAGTATGTTTTCCTTTAGAACAAGCTCTCCTTGACTTGAAGGTCTGTGCTGAGAATCACCTGTGATTCTAATGGGCTTTCCTTTATATGTGATTTATTTCTTTTCCCTAACAGCTTTTAATATTCTATTGTTGTGTTGAATTTCTGGAATCTTGACTATGACATGGCTGGCTTTGGATTTTTTTTCATTGTGGCTAGCTGGAGTTGTATGTGCCTCACTTACCTGTATGTCAAATTATTTTTCTCTCCCAGGGAAGTTTTTTGCAATGATGTCTGTGAACAGTTTTTTTTATATCATTTGCTCTCTGCCTTGCTTTTTCATTGACTCCAATCAATCTTATGTTGTTCTTCGTTTCATCTAGCAGCTGCTGCATTGATTTCTAATGGTCCCTTTTTATTTTCAAGAAATTCTTTTTCTCATGGTTGCTAACTGCAAGCCTGTGTACTATATCTGAGATCCTGTCTTCATACTGGCTTAATCTGTGGATATTTTCAGTGGAATTTTTATTTTCCTGGATATTTGTTTGAATCTGCCCTATGGATTCCATTTCTTTCCTATGCTGAGCATTCATGGCTTCTATAATTTTCTTAAGTTTCTCTATTTTTTCGTGTGTATCTGCTCTAGTGCAACTGAGCATGGTTTTCATTGTGGACATCATCTCTGCAGTTATCTGAGAAATTATTTCTGATTTGATTTTTTCTAGCACCTCATTCAATTGCTTTGCTGTTACCACTTTAAAGAGGCCAGGTTGGTATCTTTCGGATTGCCGTACTTCATTGCCTCTTGGCCTTACCTTTGGTACACTGGATGTCTGGGGTTGCATCTTGTCCAAGTGTCCCCTCATTTTCTTTTCTTCTTTTAGTTTAATCCCTGGGGTGATGCTTATGGTGGATTGCTTTATTGCTAGTATTTAGAAACCTTAGGAAATGACCACCTTGCCAAGTTATCTTCCATGTGTAGCTGGTTTTCAGGTTTTGAGTCTGTTGCAACATCCCTCTTCCCCAATTTGTTGGGCATGAGAAGCTGCTGTCTGTTTGGCCCAGCCCTTGGTTCCTTGGCACTCCGCCACAGAATTTTTTGTAACCCTTATGTTTCCCAGTCCTGAGGCGAGACAGCCACATGCCCATCTGCTGCTTTAAAAAAAAAATTGACAGGGCTTAAGCACACGGGACGGGCTATTTGACCTCTGATATTGTTAGGCTCCTGCCTTCCGCTTAACATCTGACGCCTGGAACAAGCAGGCCAAACACACATGGCCTCTGCAGGGGCCAGCACAGAGTCTTCAGCTGAGGGACAGCTGCAGCTATGGCAACAAATGCCCAGGAATGAGTTAACACCAACCATTGGGGTTAATGAGAGAGGCAAGGTCTTTTGTACAAATGCATTAGAGAAAGAAAT
This sequence comes from Chinchilla lanigera, assembly GCF_000276665.1. NCBI lineage: Eukaryota > Metazoa > Chordata > Mammalia > Rodentia > Chinchillidae > Chinchilla > Chinchilla lanigera. The sequence goes on along the minus strand of NW_004955473.1, from coordinate 4,343,405 downwards.
GCAATACAGCCAGAATGAGGTCCATTAAATAATACTGAGTGATAAAATCTATCACCATTCTTAAATTGGACTTGGTTACTTAAATTGCTTTTCCAAATCAGTCTCTTGTGTTCTAGCTGTTCACTGAGAATATAAGCTTCTTTTCAAAAAAAGAATACGAACAGTTATATGCAGTGTAAAAGGATAAGATAGGATAGGCAAAGGGTAAAAATTAGACTTGTAAAAACAAGAAGTAAGAGAAATAAAAGTGATGTGTACAACCATGTTTAGAATATGTTCAAACAGCTTGTTATTACTAACAATCAACATCTGACAACATTCTCCCCAGATATGTATTATAAACAGTACTATTATGATGCATTAGAATCAATCTGAGTACTAACAATAATAGGTGGTTGGGCGGGTAAATATACCCCCCAATTACCATTGAGTGCCCTTTCCTTTGTGGCTACAGAATAACTGTCATCAATATTCTCTTATACAGTGTGTTTTCTTATCAGCATTGTGTCCTCAAAACATTCCTGGAAAAAAAGATCTATATTGATGGGAGTTTCTGAGGAAACAAGGAGGCACAAAGAGGTTAAGTGAAAATGAGCAGAGGTGGCATCACCATTGCATAACAGAATTTGAGTTATAAAAGGAGTTAAGGTAAAGGCAAAATCTTTTGGGCTATTCATTCTAGGAGGGCAGCATCTGTGCAGTGCAATAGATCAGAGTTTTTAGCTGCTTCCAAGCAACAGTGAGAAGCATATATTCCTTAAGCCACTGCATTTGGGAAATCTGACTGCAACTCACAGCACAAAACCACAGAGAACATTTTTACTTCTGTAAAGTACAGCATAAACTGAGAATAAAATTTTACTTCTGGGAAGAAAAAAAGTACACTGAATTGAAAAGCCAGTATAACACATTTGGACAGTATTTCTTAGTTACAAATGAAGTAATAGGTAGTGGTACTTATTAAGCTCCTACAGTGCTTTTTGTTAGTGGCTGAGAGAGACGTGAGAAGCAGAGGACTGCAGCTCTTCCCTCAGAGCTTAATTACTTAAGGTGGGACTAGACAAATTCCCACACAAAATAAAGACCAAGCAAGACTCCATAAAAGCTCTAAGTATCAACTGATAAGCCTGGTTGTCCTACTAGTTAGAGGAAAAGAATGAGAAAACATAAAAGATAGGATGCGGGAAAATTTCCACATGAATATAACTAGAACTTAAATTGACTAACATATAAGACATTTCCATCAGCAATAAATGGAGTCACAATGGAGTGGCCAAAAGAAATGAACAGGAAAGAACATACCACGAAATTAGAGGGACATATGGGTTTAAAGGAACCAGTATAGCAGTGTCACCCACCATCTGACTATAATCGTATCATTTTTGAAACAAACTACAATGACAAGGTCTTTTCCTTGCGGACAGCACATCTTAGGTAAGTCTACCTGGTTGGCAAATATATCCAAGAGCTAGAAAGCAGCTCTGGTAAGCACATGGAAGGCAAATAGTCTGGTCTGTGAGCTGAAGTCAAAACCAAATGTTTTAGTTATTAGACATACAAAGTGGCCAAGTTACCATTTGGTTTTAGAAATTAAGGTGTTGGACTTATGCATTTACCCAGATAGAGTGTTATCCTACTCACAGGGTAGGATTAAATTTTCCTAACAAAAGCATTTTGGATTCATTTCACTGCCTTTGGTGGCATTAATCAGTATCCCAGATGATGTCTTATTGAGGCATTTGGAGCTCCCATTCCCTTCTGCTTCACAGCCTCAGACTACACACATCACTTTGCTTTGTATAGAAACACTGCTGGCTGTAGAATAAGGGGGTGTGGAGATCTCAACCGCTGAACACGTAGTTTTCTCTACACAATGGGTCAGCAGTGTAATTTTCACAGGGTAAAGCTGAACATTGCATCAAGCAACAGAAAACAGAGCTTCCTGAGATCTACTTGTAAATTACTCATTGGGAAGAATAAAATTCAGAATTGAAAGCTGGCTGCTTTCTCTGTATAGAAGCTATTCTCTGAAACAGAAAAGTGACCATTGCTATCTCTTTTCAGGGCATTTGAAATAGACCACAATTATGCCAAAAGAAGTTGTCATGTAAGAAGTCTATTTGTGACCATAGCTCTTAGAGCTTGAAGGCACTGTAGTTCTGACAATAGCCTAAATACTATTTTACAGGCACAGAGTCTATCTTTCGATTTTTCCTGGAGTATAAATGGCAAGTTATTACATGAATGTTACTTGTAGAATTTAAACCAATGACTATATTAGACTTATACATCAGGAATGCATGAATTCATGACAGTGTTGGCCAAAGAAGGTGAGCTGGGAAGAGACAGCCTGTGGTAAATTAGGAAGACAGAGGAAGGTTAAAGGTAACCAGGACGGAGGTATCTGTCATTATCTGAATCTGATTATGTCTTTTTTGAGCCAAACTCTACCGATACATCTTGCTTCCCCAGGGGCAGCACTTCTCAGACAAGCAAGCTTAGAAGACACTGGGAAGAAATATTTCTTTATTTTGACATGAGCAGCTATGTGGAAAAGATGAGCAGACATTTGATTTGAGAGCAAGAGGTACTGAGTTTAATGCCCATCATCTCCTGGAGATGATGTATTGTATCCACAATATGGAATCACTGCAGCTGCTTGCTGTTTCCAGAGGGTCACAGTATACAGCCTTTTATCTCCAAATGTCTAGTTTCCAATATGGTTATATCTTGCAATCTGTTTTAAATATAGCTTAGATATGAAGGTTTTGGTCAAGCATGCAATGACTAACCTTCAAGCACAACAGAATACCAGGAGAGCAGTCTGACCTTTGCAGTAAAAATTAATTCGATGTTTACAATCTAACCTGAAATCTATAGCCTTTATTCATATGACAGAATCACAAGACAATTTAGTAGGGATTATTAAATTCCACTTAAGCTCATCAGAGGAGAGAACTGAGGTTGATGCATCTCAGGCCACCACTGAACTAGAAAAACCACGTGGGAAAGAAAAGATAGAGGAACTTCTAGGAATTAAGTGTAAGGGGCTACACTTGGTACACAGCAGGTACTCTTTGGGAAGTGATTTAATGAATGAGGCAAAACATTAAGACAAATTTGAAGTCTGATACCTACAGAATCCCTTATTTACCACCCACAGATAAGTTCAAACTCTGTAAGAAATTCACACCGGGAAGTCACTTAATAAGTAACACAGATCCCTAGTGAGAATGGAAGGTGAGTGGATTGGGGATGGTACAAGACATGCCACCCATCTGCACTTCCCTTCCCATTGCAGCTGGTGGTATGAAGTATGGGGCAGAAGATTGTTATTCACAAACAAAAAGCCAAATAGGTATCAATGAACCAAGACACATGCATCTTTTCTGAGGTAGCTAAGGGAACCTCAACAGGACAGCTCTTCAGGGTTTCCAGAAAGCCTCTGTCACAGTAGTACCAACTACAGTACTATCCAGAAGGAATCAGTGTTCCAATCATTGCATTTAAATATGCATATTGTACACAAAGGCCTAAGATTGTTTGCAGGGGAAAATCCTGGTTAGTTTTATTTAAGAAATATGATAATGTAGCCTTCTGAATCTGATCCTCTTTATTTGAACATTCATTATAATGATTCATCTCTGCCCTTCTTTCTTTACCAGTGGTATTTACATTCTATTAGCAAATACAATTCATAGAGGATAAGGGAATCAAGATTATCCAATTTCTTTCCATCACAGGAACAGAAGGTATCCTGTGATAGTCTGTTTTGCATCATTCTACTTATTTTAATGTTTTCCCTGAATAGTCAGGGTTTGTAGCATTAAATATTATTAATATTGCAGAGTCAGTACTAGCTGAACATCATAACAATTATCTGGCTTTGTCTAAATGACCCCCTTATTTGTTTCCTATGAACTCAACATTCCCTAGTCTGGAGGTTCTCTTGTACTTCAGAAAGTAGGCTGACTTTGTACCTCTCCAAGACATACTTAGCATTAATATGATTCTTTAAATGGCTATTAGCATTTTACCTTACACAAATAGTCAGCCAGGTACCTGCATTAGCTCCTTGCTGAATTATAAAAAACACTGAGGGCAAGGATGGTACCTAGTATACTATTAAATAACTCTCCAGGGTATTTCATATTGAATGAACAAATAGCCAGTATAGTGCTATCAACTTTTATTTCCTTCAATCTGCTGACAGCATTGTAATGTCTAACATTAATTATAGCTCACACTGTTTTTAGGGAGAAATGCTTTTTTAAACTTTAAAAATTTGTCCTCAAGTTAATCTGCCTCACATTTTCCATTTTAATTTATTCTTTTACTGACTGATATTACAAGGAGTCTTCTGATAAGCACCTTATAAAAATGGCCACAAGTCATATAGGTAATATCAGGGGAACCGGGAATACATATTCAAATAACAGTATGGCAATGGCAACCATAATTGTACAGCAAACCAAGTACTGGAGCAGGGTCTGCAAGACTCCTCTTGTTATGCCACAAGTCAATCCATTTTTGTAAACTGGGGTAGCCTGGGAGACATTAGGACGATGAAGGTGGGCTGCTTCACAAGGAAATCCCATGAGGAAATGGCTTTGCTTTGCTGGAGATTATTTAAGGAGCTCCTGGTCATGACTACTTACCAACCAGTACTGAAGTTGTTTTTTTTTTTTTTTTCTTTTCAGTATTTTTACATTGGTACAGCCATACAGTACACAATGGATGAATATCAACCTGGAGGTAGGAAACCTACTTTTCACCTGAACATGCACTAAAAGTAAGCTGCTACTTCTACCCACAGCTGTAGTTTCCTTAAGAAATCTCTATTAACATTCAAGGAAACCTTTGTGATTAAAGTTATTCTTTGTATTAAATCCAAATGCAAAACCCTTTCCTATGGAAGTATTAACATATCCTTCTTATTGTCTTCCCAGGGGATGAACTGATAGTCACTTCTTATCTGTTAAACATGTTTTTTTTCTTTAAAGAAATTACTATTGAAAATTGTCTCCCAGTTGTGGTTTTGAGCCTAAAAAGAAAATCAGATGCCAACATTTATAGCTTTTCCACCACCTGTACTCAGCGAGTCAAAAAAGGGGTGGCTGAGAAGGAAAGACTGCGTACCAGTCCTCACTGAGTTACTGGATGGAGAAAGGAAAGATTTAAAAATGTCAGAGGCTAAATAACATGCAGCCCTCTCTTCAAGCTATCAGAAGCAATGAAAATAGAAGTGTCATATTTGGGGCCCTTTAAAGTCCAGTATACAGGTCTCTGAATGGTAGAACTACTCTATCTCAACATGTGGTTACTTAGATACCTTACTGTCACTTATCTCCATCTGCACATAAATTTGAACATTCATTATAATGATTCATCTCTGCCCTTCTTTCTTTACCAATGGTATTTACATTCTATTAGCAAATATTATTCATAGAGGATAAGGGGATCAAGATTATCCAATTTCTTTCCATCACAGGAGCAGAAAGCATCCTGTGATAGTCTGTGCTGCAATGAGTAGCACATGCTTATCTGCTGGAAGACTGGTTGGATTCTAAGGCCTTGATTTGGATAAACCTGTCTTTCCCATTTAGCGTTAGATATAGTTTATGGGAATACTAGTGATACTGCTCAGAAAGTTGAGTAGGATATTTGGGAAGCTGGATGGATGAGTAATTACTGTTTCTCAGAGTGACAGCTGAAGCTAGCTTATTCTAAGTAGATGGTAGTTGCAAAGTTTCTTGGTAAAGTCTGGGCAAAGAGTAAGTCAGGATTATAATTTCTGCCTGGAGGGAATGTCTAAGTAGCATTGTTCAGCACGAAGTGTTCATCATATCATAGGACTGGCAAATAAACATGAGATTCTTGCTTGGTAAATAAAATCAAATGAAAAGTAAGAATTCTCAAGTGTATGTTTGAAAGAGAAACTCAAGAACATCGCATATATCTTACTTCCTAGGACACTTCTGAGGTTGCAACTGGACAGGCAAAAGAAAACTGGAGTAAACACCAGTGGACAGTCTCAAATGGCAGGGCACATAGTAGCTTAGAGGCAGAGGACCCACTGTTTTAACTTGTGAGTTCCAAGAAAATATCCTCAAAACAACCCTGTTACTCTCATCATCTGCAGTATAAAGAAATCTTCAACAAAGCAAAGCCCATTCTCCATAGGATTTCCTTGTAAGGCAGAGGCTCTCGGGGGTAGGACTGATGCTTATGGGCTACACACTGAATATAAGGTTAGGGGGTTTATAACACAGAAGAGATCTGACATGTATCCTCTGGGGAAGAGACTGGATAATTAGTTATAGTTTTCTCCATTTTTCATGCCTACTCCTGCCTCTTACTAAGTTGCATCAGCTTCAAACATGAAGGTTAAGATTTCTTACCTGGGATTTTACTTACAAAAAAGACCAACCAAATATTTATATAAGAAAACAAAATACATGAGCTTCAAACATGAAGGTTATGATATCTCATCCAGGACTTCACTTACACAATAGACCAACCAAATATTTGTACACGAATACAAGTGACTACTTGTGAAACACTTGCAGTTTTTCCAGTAAAGGAGGAAGTGGAGGAAGTTGGCTGTTTTACTTGGTCTGCACTCTGCCAGTGGCATATCATGCTGACACTAGAAAAACATGCTCTTTTCAACAAGACTTAGTCTCCTTTCCCTTTTCCTTACTGTCTCTCTCTCTCTAATGACTGGAAGTAGAATAAGACTTTGATTTTATGATGATTTAAAGATCTATGAGTTCATTTTCTTCCCTGGGTATGTGATCAACTTCAGAGAAACAATTGTATAACTAGTAAGGAAAATAATTCTATTCCAGGAGATGGAGACCTTTTGTCATAAGCCAGAATGAAGAACTAAGCCTTCAATTTCAAGAGGGCCTCTGGGCTGAGAGGCTTGTCTGGCTGGTGCCCAGGTGTGCTCACTGGAGGAGCAGGGCAATCAGCTGGTCTACACTATTGTTTATGTTCTCTCTATAGGCAGAAGCATTGGAGTAGGGAGGCTAGAATGGGTACCAGGTTCCTGCTGGGCCCGTAATTTTTTAATCATGCAACTCCCATAGTATATTGTGATTAGTAGTACCCAGTAACCAAAAGCTATTTTCAGTATCACAAGACAATGGAAATAAGGCAGTAAGTAGATTAACAGTTTTAAAGTACATGGCATAATGATTGATGGACACACCTCTACATGTAGCTAGCACTTACGAAGTACCTCTTGTGGTCTCCTTATTGTACTAAGTATTTTATATGTATTTTATCCTTACAAAAACAATATAAGGTAGGTATTATTATGATTTTATTTTTCTATGGAGGAGAAAACTGCGTCTCAGAATTTTAAGTAACTGGCCCAAAGATTTTATAATTATAAAAGATGGGGCTGAGATTTGAAGCTAGCTTTCTTTTACGCCCTAGGTGCCAAGCACTGTGTTTGGTAGACTACTTATGCCTAATCCTCTTGAGTTGCAGGTATGACTATCTCCACTTACAGTTGAAGAGAAGGAGATTTAAAGAATTTACCAGTTTGTCCAAGATCACACAATAGAAAGTAGCACTGCTAGGGTGTTAATCTAAATCTGCCTTTGAAGCCCATGTTCTTAATCACTGAACCCTGCTTTCTCCACTGCAATCTGATCTTGTTTAGATATTAATCAGATATTTGTCCCCATCCTAACTGGCACAGTGAAGGCAGATGTAGAACACAGGTGAGCTGAAACCATATCTTATATTTTTTCTCAGGGATGGTGTTACACTGGGATGTGGAAAGGGTGATAAAAGACATAGGGAGATAAACGGTAACTGATTTCTATCCTTTGATGCCTAAATTATAAGAGAATTATAGATCACTCAGAACATGAGCTACAGTGACAAGATAACACTATTAAGAGAGTTACTCTCTTCCAATAGATTTAGTGTTTCTGTTTTAATATTGAGATCTGTGATCCATTTTGACTTGAGTTTGGCGCATGGTGATAGGCTTGGGTCTATTTTCAGTCTTTGGCAGGTAGCAAGCCAATTTTTCCAGCACCATTTATTAAAGAGGCTATCATTCTTCCAGTGAGTTTGTTTGGCCCCTTTATCAAAGACTAGGGGGCTGAGTGTGTTTTTGGTTGTGGCTGTTTCTTCCAGTCTCTTCCATTGATCCTTAGGTCTGTTTTACAGCCAGTACCAGGTTGATTTTATGACAGTAGCTTTATAGTATAATTTCCTACCACTTTGTTTGTAACTCTGTATTGTCTGTACTGTACTTTTGCTATTTTGTAAAAGGTTGTCTGTCTGTTAATGTTTTCCTCCTTTCATTTTTAAAATAAAAAAAAGAGAGTTACTCTCACCTAACAACTACCATATTACCTGAGTTGAGTCAGTTTGCCAGTTACCAACTAGGTGCCTCCTGGCTCCAAATTCAACCTTGCCTGCTTTTGAACAAGGTCTTGGGCCTTTTATTTTTCCTTTGCCAGGTGGCCTGGTGTTAAGCTTTGTCAGTAGAGGGTGCCAGAGAGATATTTCAGGAGGAAGGGGCATTTCCTCCTGGGTGCAGCATGCTAGTGTACTCAGCATGCTCACTTGGCAGGCTCCTGTAGTACAGCACCCAGCTTCCCAGGGGCTAGTTCCAGCAGCGGACACACCTGCCCCAGCACTAGGTTCCTACAGTGTCTGCAACTTTTCAGGCATGCAACTCCAGTAGTACATGGTGATCAGCAACACCCAGTACCCAAAAGCATCTAGTACCCTACTCTCAGATGGTTTTGTTTAATTTAATTCATTTATTTTTTGGTTTTTTGAGATAAGGTCTTGCTATGTAGTTCACACTAGCCTTGAACTCACTATGTAAGCCAGGCTGGCCTCAAACTTGTAGCAATCCTCCTGCCTCAGCCACCTTAACCTCAGATGGTTTTAGACTACAGTACCTGTGGTAAGATACCTCCCTGTGACTAGATTTCTCTGGCACTATAGAGAGTATATTTCTCAGAATTTCCACAGAGGAGAATTCCAGGAAGTTCCCCTGGTAGAGTTCCACAGCAGTTTCTTTGCTGGAGGGAACTGACTATACTCTTTCTTATAAGATCTGATTCTCAACCCTGGGGGGAGGGTTCTCTCTCTGCTCCTTTTTTAATTTTAAAGAGAATAAATATAATAAAAAAATTAGAAGTGATATAGAATTTCAAAAAAAAGATGATAGGAATTCAACAATGATTGTTAAATTGAATATTGTTGTCTTCAAAGAAGCTGTTCAGATTACCACATATAAGCATGTAAAATTGGTCAAAAAATTAAGCATTAACTGTTCCTTTCAATAAACTAATATGAATTAGTAGTACAATTATCAGCTATCTTGTATATATATATTTTTCCCTTCCTTCTTTTTTTCTTTTCTCCTTTCCCTCATCCCAGTTGTTCTTTCTTTTTGAGCAGTTTCTTTCCCTTTCAAGTGAAATAAATCATATTGTCTCCCTAGTGTAAGAACCTGAAAGAGTAAATAAAATCTCCACTTCTTTTATCTGTTACTCCCAGTCTTTGTAGTCCTCTTTGTTTATGAGCCAATCCCTTGTTATAGTTAATATTTATTTATGTAAAGTTTTCTCTATTCAAATTATCATGTGGTTTCTCAATTAATTTTTCCAAGACAAAGAGAATTAAGTCACCTTGCCTCTTCTCAAAGTTCTGCAAGGAATTCTAGGGCAAAGAGATGCTTTTAAGAGAAAAGTATAGGTAGGGAGGATGGCTTTTTCCCAAAGACTAAGTCCAAGGAGGAAAGAACATCTTATTTTTCAGGAAGCAGGAGATGAATTTTGCCACTTTCTAACATAAGAAAATAACTTACCACATGTGCGGCCTATAAGGTGACAGAATTACTTCAACAAGGAGGAAAACACTTGCTAAAAAGGAAACACAACTAGAGTCTGAGGAGTGCCTGGGCTATGGCACTCAAAAGGCCAATTCGTAGCCCAAACAGTATTTGCACAGGTTGGCTGCTCCATGCGGGAAGTAAGCATTTGTGATGACAGCCACAGAATGACCAATACCTTTACTACAATGACCAATATTTAACTTAAAATGACTACTACTGCTGACAGAATCCTTCTTCAAAGCTCAAGTCATGTTCCTTCCACTGCAAGAGATCAACTGTTTTCATTTTTTTTCTACTTTTCTTTCCCATGGATACATAAACAGACATTTTTAGATGGCTTAAAATATAATGAATCTTGGAAAAACTTCTGAAACCTCAGGGTAGAATTTAGATGTTTAGCACTTGCATGTCATGATGTTTTTCAAGTATCACTAGGAAAAATCATTATCACCAGTGACAGAATACCATTATAATTTTTATATTACTCATGGATTCATTCAGCTAAGTTCTTTTTGATTAAAGTACTTTCCAAAACATTTGTTTTTAATTAACCACTGCCTTTCTACTTGTGTTCTTTAGGCATCCCTCTCTTTATCTTATACTATAATACTGCCTCCCCAAAGCTCAATGAATGCAAAATGGAAGGAAGTAGTTAAATAGAAGAGAATAAGAATATGTAAATCTTCAGGTCTGATAATCAACTAAAATGTTCCCTGTACATGATACAAATTCATCTTTGGAGTATTTAAGAAGCACTGGCCCACATTAAATACACTGAAAGATTCATAGCTAATCAGATGTGTGCTCAATTGTTAGAAGATTCCAGTATACACCTCCCAGGCATTAGAAGTCCTGCAGCAATAAGAACTGCATTTTGGAATTACAGAAGCTTCCAAAGAAGCATGTTTAGGCAGAGTGTCGTGTAATACCTATGGTCTTTGAGACGCTTCTCTGTGGTCCTCTGGATCACCCAGGGCAACATGTGTTCATGTACGGGTAAAAGTCCCAATTGACACAGATGAAGGAGAGAAGTTTGAACCATTTTACATAGTATTATTTGCCTGCTAGAACACTAACAAATTGGAGTTCCAGAAATTTTTTTAAACCATTGTCTCTGCTTCTCTTCCTGTCTTTGGTTCTTCTAATCTGGGATCTGGTTCAATTTTCTGGAAAACTCCATTAGCCTTCCTTTTGGTCCTTTGTCCCTTTCATACCTGTGCACATACATGTACAAACAGAGACATCACACAGCTGTAGATAGCATGGGAAAGGGAGCATTAAGAGCAGTGTGATGAAACTGCTCAAAAGGAAAGAAGAACTGGGATGAGGGAAAAGAAAAAAGGAAGAAGGGAAAATATGTATATATGTATACACAGGGTAGCTAAGATAGTTGTACTACTGATTTCTATTGCTTTATTGAAAGGAATAGTTAATGTTTAATTGTTTGATCAATCTTACATGCCTTTATTTGTTTATTTGAGTAACCAACTTGAAGATATCAATATGTAATACAACAACCATTGTTAATTTCCTCTCACTTTGTCTCAAATTCTGTATTGCTTGTATTGTTTTAGTGTTATTTTGTAAATGTCTGTGTGTCTGTTAATATGTTTTAGTTCTTTCATCTTTAAAATAAAAAGGGCAGTGTGATGGTTTAACTGCAGCAACAGGTGGATGAGCCAGGTTGCCAGGGGTCCTGCTGGGTCCATACTGGCATCTAGGGGTTGACTTTGATCCTGGCTTCTGGGACACAACAGTGAGCTTGGGAAGATCATGGAGTGGTGAGCAATAGAGAAAGAGCCTCTCTGCAATTTGGAATATTGCAAAGTGAGGAAGAGACAAAGGAAGGAAGTGGGTCCCTGTGACCCAGGAAGGGTCTCAAGCAAGAACTGAGGCCCTAGGGGTGAGCAAAGAGAGAGATTTTATTGAAGAAGAAGGAGGTGGCAGATGGTGCTTTCTCCCCAAGCTCAGACTCACTGCATGGGAGGTGTGGCTCGAACCTGCAGATGCACTGTGAGTATTGGGGACCCCGGAGACCTCCACAGAGAAATGCATCAGTGGAATGAAGCAGTGGATGAAGTGGACTGCAGTGGGTAGTGAGTTATTTGGGTTCAGACATCCCCCAGGAGAGGGTGACTAGCGGGAAGCCATCTTGGAGAGGGGCCAACTGAGCTCAGAACTCAGAACAGATTCTGGCCAGCTCCATCAAGGAGCTCCCATTGTCAGGGTGAGACTGCTAAGTTCATATTGGCAGGATGTTAGGGAGCCAAGTCCAAACCAGCAGACAGCTGAGTTCAAGCCATCAGGGGGCACACAGTGCTACAGGCCAAACAAACTGGCTTCCAGCATCATAGCCAGAAACAACCCTGAACCTACAGTGGAATTGAAGGTGTAGGCTTGCTGGAATTATCCACTACCCTACCATAAAGCTGTGGCTGGCTTGCTGGGATTAATCAATTTGGATCTGGATTCTGTATGCCCATACTGTGTACCAGTGACACCAGAAACATAACTTGAAGTGTACATTTTTTTCTTCTTTTCTCCTTTTCTTGTTTTTGTATTGCTTGTTTTTTTCCTTGATTGTTTGTTTTGGTTTTTATATGAGTGTGAACATGGCTTTTCTATCTATTGTAGTTGTTGTTCTGTTCTTGTTTTTAATTTTTCTTTCTCCTTCCCTCCTGTTTTTCCCTATTTTCCAAAAGTTTGGGTAATCTCTTGTCCTCCAGACTTGCTTCTAATATCTTCCTCTTTTTCTGTTTTTATATTTATCCCACTAACTTCTTTTAAATTTTCTCCCCTGAGTGTAGTATCATCATATTGAGGGATTATTTGCTGTACACAATTTTCTGGTTCTTTTTAGATTTTGTTATATAACCACAAATCTATTTTGTATGGTTAAAGGTGGCAAATTAATAGTTACCACAGTTTGTCACTTTCTAGGCTATGTTTAATGCTATTGTAATTGCTGATTGTACTACACTAGCCAAGGTGATATAACTGTTCTAATCAGGTTTTTGTGCTGGTATACTAAGACTGAGATTGCCTATGGGTCATACAACACACTATAAGCCAGGGACATAGAGCTAGGGGCCAACTAGGTAGCACTTCTCATCCCCAATAAATTGAAGAGGCAGGTTTCAACATTACAATAATTTTTAGAGTTATTGTAATCAATGTGAATATCATGTTTTTTCAAATCTGTTCTGAGCCTAAATAGTGTTTGCTTTGTGAACATATGTATATTGTATATTACCTGTATAGTTACATTGTATTGAAATATTAGCTTGTTTAATATAAGGCAAGTATGTACTGAGTACCTTTTGCTGGCTTGCTTGTTTAATCTTTTTAAAAAAGGTTTAAACTGTTTTTAAGAAATCTTTAAACTGACCTTTATTACATGGTCACAATGTTGCAGTTGGAAGGGATGGACAGGGAAAAACTAGTCTTGAGTGTCTCTGGATATAAACATGAGACTAGAACTTGCTTTTGTTTTATTTTCTCTTTATTAAGATATGCTATTAATGCTTTATAAATTGAAGAGGCAGGATTTTGCAACAGATTCAAAATCCAAAAGCCAGCTACACAAAGAAGACAACTCTGAGAAGTAGTCATTTATTAAGGGTTCTAAATACTAGCAATAAATGTACTCACCATAAACAATTTACAAGCATCAACTAGGAATGAAACTAATAAAACAAGGAAAATGAGAAGATACTTAAATAAGATGCAACCCCAGACTTCCAGTTCACCAAAGGCAAACTCAGAGGGCAATGAGGTAGAACAATCTGAAAGCCACCCACCTGGATTCTCTGAAATGGTAAAAGTGGAAGTAACAAAGGTGATAAACAAGGCTCTAGAAAAAATTCAAATCAGAAATTATATTTTAGATAACTACAGAGATGGTGACCATAATGCAGGACATGCTTAGCGCCCTAGGAAAGTGCTGGAAACCATGACACCCAACATAGGAAAGAAATGGAACCTGTGAAAGAGATTCAAACACATATCCAGGTGATTAAAAATTCCATTGAAAGAATACACAGCAGAATGAGCAAATGTGAGGACAGAATTTCAGATACAGAAGATAGGACTGTGATTAGTGATCATGAAAAGAAAGCTTTCTTACAAATACTAAGAGACCATGAAAAATAAATCCAACAGCTGTTAGATGATCCAAAGAAGAATAACATAAGATTGATTGGAGTCAAGGAAAAAAGTAGGAGACAGCACAAACAACATAAAAAACTGTTCACAGAAGTAATGACAGAGAACTTTCCAACCAGGGAAAAAGGATGTGACATACAGATAATTGTGATGCATAGAGAACTCTAATTAGCCATGATCAAAGTATCTACACCAAGGCATATAGTAGTCAAGATTCCAGAAATTCAACACAAGAACATAATGTTAAAAGCTGTTAGAGAAAAGAAACAAATCACACATAAAGGAAAGCCCATTAGAATCACAGCAGACTTCTCACCACAAACCTTGAAGTCAAAGAGAACTTGGAGAAACGTATTTCAAACCATAAAAGAAATCAACCTCTAACCCAGATTGATGTACCCCATAAAACTATCTTTCAAAATTGATGGTGAAGTAAAATACTTCCATGACAAAGAACACCTGAAGAAAATCATGAAGAGCAAACTAGCACTCCAAAATGTTCTGAAGGACATTCTAGAAAGAGATAAAAATGACTACAACTCTATGAACCCTAACAGAAGGAATCCACCAGGCAAGGCCAAAAATTAAATGGCATGGGGGAGTGGGAACCAACAACAGGAAAATAACATGACAAGGATAAGTCAATACATATCAGTTATAACCATCCATGTTAATGGTCTCAATTCACAAATAAAAATAAACAGACTGGCAGAATGGATCAAGAAGCAAGATACAATACGCTGGATACAAGAAACACATTTAATTCAAAAACAAATTCAGACTGAAAGCAAAGGATGGGAAACAATATTCCATGTGACTGGAACCTGGAGAAGAGCAGGTGTAGCTATTTTATTTGCAGACAAAGTAGATTTCAAGCCAAGACTTATTAGTCGAGACAAAGAGGTTCACTACATTCTTGTTAAGGGAACAATCAAAGAGGAGGAGATAACAATCACAAATACATATGCAGCAAACACCAGTGCGCCCAGCTATATAAAACAAATATTAACAGACATAAAAAATGACATAAGCAGTAACATAACAGCAATGGGGGACCTGAATATCCCACTGCTACATACAGACACATCAACTAGACAAAAAAATCAACAATGAAATATCGGAAGTGAACCAAACTTTGGAACAAATGGGACTTTGTAGACTTGTTATGGTTTGTGTCTGTGTGTCCCCCCAAAGCCTCATGTGGTCATGGGGCAGGCTTTTAGAGTTTGATTGATTATGGGTATGAGAGCTACACCTGCCCTGGGGTGGATAGTTTGCATATGTAAGGGAGAGGAAGAGGCTGCTTGGGTCATTCCTCCCTTGTGTGTGTTTGTTGATTTTGCTGTGTTCTACCGCCATGAGCTGTAGCCCTCTGCCATGTGCCACTCTGCCTTGTAACCTGCCAAGTATGGACTAAAACCTCCACAAACTGTAAGCGAAATAAACCTTTCCTTCCTTAATTTTGGGCATCAGGTATTTTGTCCCAGCAATGAGAGAAAAGTAACCAAGACAAGACTGTTGTAGATTGGAGTTTTTGCAAGGGGAAACAATATAATACAGGATACTTAATTATAAGATTATTTTATAATAGTGACCCAAAGAGTCATATACAAAAAGAGTACAGGGAATCTGTCCACAAACCAAAGACCAAAGAATCTGGCTGAGCACCTGGATTCCATGGTAATGTCTTACATGAGTCCAGCTAAAGATCTAGAGCCCATAACAATGGCCCTTATGAGTTCACCTGGAGGCCAAGAGCCCACAACAATGCCTCATGCAGGCCTATTTCATGGATCTGCACTGGGAAGACCTAAAGATCAGTGGTGGAAACAAGAAAGTCTGTGCCAGTAGGATGAAGGACCTGCACTAGCAGGCTGAGGGATCTGCACTGGAACCAGGAAGCGATGCTCAAAATAAGAATCAGAGCTTCCCTGAAAAGTACCACAGCCATCCTCAGCAACAGTGAGGTCCTGAGCTCCTGTGATGATAAGAACAGCTGAGTTCACATCAGGAATGCCAATGCAACAAGCTTCTCCAGGAGAGTGAACAGTGCACCATCTTCCCTTCCAGAGCCAGGAAGTGATGCTCAGAGTGAGGACCAGAGACCTCCCAAAAGGAACTGTAACCATTCTCAGCATCAGTAAGGTCCTGAGCTCCTTCAACGATGAAAACAGCTGAGTTCATCAGGAAAGCCCACATGACAAGCTCCTCCAGGAAAAAAAACAGCTCCCTACAGCATCCCAATAGCTTCTTCTCTTTTTCTTCTCCAGTTCTACCTGTTATGCTGCCAGCAAGAATCCTCAGGTGGGCCTCCCACACCCAGCACCATGCTCGTTCATTTCAGCTGGGTGTTACAAGTTGACCACCAGTTGTCAATCCACCACATAGGTGTCTAGAGAATGTTCCACTCCAGATCATCAGAATACACATTCTTCTTAGCTGCACATTACATTCTCTAAAATAGACCACATACTAGCTCATAGAACATGCTTAAGTAAATGCAAAGGCATTGAAATTATCCCATGAATATTATCAGACCATAGTGCAGTGAAATTGGAAATCAATGGCAAAAGAAACCCCAAGAATCTCATAACCACATATAGAAATTACATAACACCCTCCTGAAAACCAGTATTTTACAGATGAAATTAAAGAAATTAGGTAGTTTCTACAATTAAACAATAAGGCAATACAGCATATCAGAATTTGTGGAACACAGTGAAAGCAGTCTGACAAAGGAAATTTATAGTGGTGAATACCTACATCAGAAAAACAGCAAGCTCAATAAACAACCTAATGTTGAACCTCAAACTTCTAGAAGAAGAATAGCATGTTAATTCCAAAGGTAGTACAAGGGAGGAAATTATAAAGATCAGAGTAGAAATTAATGCAAATGGAGACTAAGAAAACTATACTACAGTAGCGGGTGGAAGTAGGTAGAATAAGTGACATCTAGGAGGGTTTTTTTTGCCCATTAGAACCGCTTTCTAAAGAGTCAAAACTCACTGGTATAGAGTAGGAGTTGCTGAAAATCTGTGCAGATCTGCCTTTACCTTCAAAACAGGAATCCTATGTGACTGCCATTACAATGATTGTATATTAGAATAGTAGTTTTTATCCAGAGTGGCTGGATGGTCTGGCATATGAAAAACTACTATATTGTTGAGAAGAGGATCTAGTATTTAAAATGGTCCTTAGGTTTAAAACTTGGGCTTGGGCCTGGAATGGTGGTACATGCCTATAATCCCAGCACTTGTAAGGCTGAGGCAGGAGGACTTCTGTGAGTTTGAGGCCAACATCAGCTATATAAATGAGTTTAATGCCAGCCTGAACTACACAGTGAGACCTTGTCTCAAAAACAAAAACAAACAAAGAACAACACCCCAAGCAAAACAAAACAAAGCAACAAAAAACTTGGGTTTGATTCCCAAATTTTTTACTATCTGTGAACAAAGAGGTACTTGCCCTCTCTGAGCTAACTTTGTCATCTGCAAAATGGTGATAATATGTTACTATATGATGTTAGGAAGAATATATGGAATAAGGTTTATAAAGTTTCTGGCACACAGGAAATATTTCATAAATATTCGCTAATATTGTCTTGAAAGTACTATTTACTAAAAAGCACAAATTCATTACATCCTCTGTGCCCTTGTTCTCTTTTGCTAGTTTTGAAAGTACAGAGAAGGTACCTCTAGGGTGAAAATATGTGATCCACACAAATGTTCCCAGTTGATTTTGGACAAAAGTTCAAAACCAATTCAGTAGTTTTCAACAAGGGCTACTGAAGCAATTGAACATCCATGAGAGGGTAAGGGGCTATGGGAGTAGTGGTTCCTTAACCTAAATCATATACTTTATACAAAAATTAATTCAATAGTAAATGCATAAAAAAGTTCAACATTTTTGGCCACCAGAGAAATGCAAATTAAAAGTACACTGAGATCACATCTTACTCCAGAAAGAGTGGGTGTCGTCAAGAAATCAAAGAATAACAAAGACTGACGAGGCTGTGGGGAAAAAGGAACTCGTACATTTTTGGTAGGAATATAAAGTAGTATAACCACTATAAAAATCAGTATGGAGATTTTTCAAAAAAATTAAAAACAGAAATGACATTTGACTCAGCTATTTCCCTTCTGGGTACCTTGGGAAAGAGTTAAATGTATCTTGGGACAGTGATATACGCACATCCATTTTATCCTCTTTTGTGAGTGCCTTTACAAGCTATGATAAAAAATACAGTGAATGCTGCTGCTGAATGCAATCCAAAAGAAAGGCAGACTGTGTTTTTGTCCAGTATATTCACTAGATCTGACAGCATGCAACTTCTGGATCTTCTCCAAAGTCAAAATGACCCTGAAAGGTAAATGTTTTGAATATTTTCAGGACAGCAAGGCAGCCAGGAGAGTTTAACGAAAGACATTTATAAAAGAGGACTCCCAGAACTACTCCAGGAAGTGGTAAGAATGATGGGATAAGTGTGTTTGAAGAAAAAGGGAGTATTTTAGGGGTATTAATGGCAATTTGTCTTTTAATGTAATAAAATTTAAAAAGTTTAAACATTTGGTAGTTTTTAATGATACCTCATGCATTGCTGGTGGGAATGTAAAATGGTATAGTTATTCTGGAAAATTTGGGCTGTTTCTTTAAATAATTAAATACACAAACACCAAATTACCTAGCAATTGTACTCTTGAGCATTTATCCTGAGGAATGACTTATTTTCACAAAAAATCTTCTACATGGACGTGTATAGTACCCTTATTCATATTAGCAAAAAACTGGAAAACTTCTGATATTCTCAACAAGATAATGGTTATATTGTATCACACTCATACAATGGAACACTACACAGTCCATTCCATTACACACAATTACTCAACTGAATCTAAGCAGAATTATGCTGTGTGAAAAAAACCAAGCTAGAAGGTTTACATATTGTGACTCTGCTTATATAACATTCTTGAAATGCCAAAAGTCTAGAAATATAGGATAGATTAGTACTTGGTGGAAGATGGGGCTATATGAGGGACTCTTTTGGCAATGGAATTGTTCTGCATTTTGACTATACAAATGTCAACATCCTGGTTGTGATATACACTGGTTTTGCAAGAGGTTACTAGGTAAAGGATATATGAGATATCTGTGCATTTTTTCTTAGAACTTCATTTGAATTTTCAGTTATCTCACAATTTAAATGTTTAATGTGAAAGAAAAAGAAATGGAAAAAGGATGTGGCTACACAGCAGGACCAAAGTGGAAATAATCCCTGAGGTTTTCAATACAGCTCCAATATGTGTCACTGATTCTAGCAGGGTTTCCAGCTTGGAAGCCTAATCCAATGTACTGCAGAGACCCCCTTAGTATAGGAAAGCAAGGCAGAGTTTTCCTGAAGAGATAGTACTTGCTCCTCTCATTAGGACATTAGTTATTCCTCTTACAAATTTGGAAACTCTGAGGTGTATCACATAATTAATGAATGCTAGGAAGCTCCGGGTTAGTCAGAATGAGGAGAGTTCCTGAATGTTCTCCAGGCAGCCTTGTTGCTGGGACCCAGGCTCCTGCTGAAGAAGTTTCCTTAGAGATAATTGAAATAGAGTGATTTTCAGGAGTCAAGGAGCATTCTCTTGACTGGCCTCTGAAGAAGACACACAAGGGAGAGTAGGACATATGACAGCTGTGTGTCTGAATACAACATGGAAAAGGAAAAGAAAGCCCTGTGAATGGCAAAGGAGAAAGGACTGAAGATCACAAGCTTGACCAGAATAAATAAATTTCTTTGCCTCCCTATGTGTATGTAATAGAGCATCAGTTTAACTCTAATGCATGCCATGCAATATTTCAGGCAACTTGGAAGAAACGTACTGGGTAAAGATCAACTAAGTGTTGATATCTCACTTTTAAAGGTTAACCATTCACACACAAATGACTGTGTAGAATACTAAAGACCAACCTCTTATTCCATGTGGATGATGAATCTGTAGGTAGAATGCATCCATAGCACTGGCATACTGATTTCAAATAGACACAATTCTGTTCCACAGTGTCATTAAAGATTGGACTAGTACCAACTTTCAGGACTCCTTATACACTAATTCCTGGTTTACCAAACCACTGAAAAACAACCAGGCCCTCCACTACAATCATCAGAGTTTCTTGGGGTCAGGTAAACATGAAATGTGCATGAATTAAGACATTGTAAGGTGAACCGAATGTCTTACTTTCATCGTTGTTGAGACAAAATACCCAATACCCAAAGTTAAAGGTGGAAAGGTTTATTTAGCTCACAGTTTGTAGAGGTTTCAGTCGATAATCAGCTGGCTGTAGGGCAGGGTGGTACATGGCAGAGGAGAAACAGTTCATGGCAGTAGAAGACAGCAAAAGCAACAAGTGAAAGAAAAAAGAGGAAACAAGCCTCTTTCTGCCCCTTTTATTTTATCCAGACTGCTGGGATTAGGTCGGTGTCAATCCAACCAGTGGAGTAATCCAGCAATCACCCAGTCTTAATCCCAACACCATTAATCCCAGTATTGCATTATGAGTTAGTCACAAAGTCTAAATTCAGCTACCTTCAAAAAAGCCTGTCCCCAGTGAATGCATGAAACTTTGGGGGGATATCTAGACACAAACCATAACACTGAAAAACCCACTCAAGTGACTGCCTGTTCCATAAATTGGAACCCAGGCGCTTCACAGGTGCAGGGTAGGGATATCTGCACCTGCATGCCCATTTCCCATCTTTCACAATGCTTAGAAACAGGCGGGAGAATCTAGGGATCCCAGTGTACTTAGTATCCAACCCAATTCCATAGGGTACAACACTTTCCTGGCATTCTGACCCTTTATTCTCTTCTGGCTACAGCTCTATTATCTTTATCAGAAATTTGATCCTGCTAGCAATGCAAGGGTTTTTGATCTATTTTTTAAATAGAGACTTCCAGTTTCCTTTGGGCCATTATGTTTTCCTGAAGCAGGGCTTTGCCATAGTTATGAATATTTAATGTGAACAGAAGCTTTCAAAAAAACTTATTGAGATGCACATGCTTTAAGTGGCAAAGCTGTTATTTAATGATCTCAGGTGGGTACACTAATTCCACCTACCCATGAGGGAAGGTGACCTCCTGGTCCCACTAGCTCTGTGTCTATGTTAATATAACTGAAACCTCTTGCCCATTACAAAAACATCCATTCTCAACAGAAAAGAGGGCTGTAGGATTTCTTTTGACATCATAAAAATATCTGATTATTTCTAAGAAATTGGAAAAGAATATAAAAAATACAAGTGTGAAAAGTTGTACATATGATGAATGTCTATTATGGCATTGGTATAAGAAGAGAATCAACTAGGAATAACTCAACTTCCAACAATAGAGAATTGATTAAATAAGTTAAGTGATATATTTATATACTGGAATATTGTGTAGCCAGTAGGGATGATGATGTAGATCTGTGTTTACTAACATGGAAAAACCCAAAGATTCACAAACAAATAAAAAGTTAAGCTATGCAAGAGTATTACAATGTGACTCAACTGTTTTTAAAAAATTAGAAAAATTTACAGTTGTTTTATAAAATTCATTTCTTTCACAAAAATAGATATGCAAACAAATACAAAATGTTAAAAGAGGTTCTCTCTGGGTATTGCCATTGTAAGTGATTTTTCAGGTTTTTCGTCACTGTCTAAATTTTTTAAAACCATGCACAGAAAAATCATTTTGTTAAAAAAATACAATGGGATTAGAGCCATATGACTTGAAAATTATTCTTACTTGAAACTACAATCCAAACAATCTTTATAATTCCATTAAAACCCAAGTTTTTAATTTAGAGCAGAGTTTGGGAAACTGTATAAAGGGCCAGATCATAAATATTTTAAGCTTTGCAGCCCATATTGTCTCTCTCATAACTGTTCCACTCTAAAGTGTTACAGCAGCCATAGAAAGTATGAAAATAAGTGATATGACTGTATTTTAATAAATAATTAATGTGTTTAATTATTTATTGCTAGTGGAAAGATGGGCATGGTAATGAACCTTTATTATCCCAGCACTCAGGAGGCTGAGGCAGGAGGATCACAGTGAGTGTGAGGCCAGCGTTGGGCTATATAGCGAAATCCTGTCTCAAATACAAAAACAAAAACAAAACTAAACAGACTAGATTTCACTCACAAGCTATAATTTACTGACCCCTGCTCTATAGTTCTAGAAGTGGCTGAGTTCTAGGTGCCTTGAGAATTAAGCTGGCTTCCTTTGCTCTCTTGGGTCAAGATAGATAATATTACTAGATGCTGCTCTCCAGAGTCAAGACTAAAATGACATCATTGGAACTTGTCATCTTTTTGCTACTTGGGTTGGGAATTTTCATACTCCATTCTGGGCTCATGGTTTACCTAGGGCAACGTTGTCTACAAAGTAAACCCTAGCTCTGCTATAGAGAAAGGTATGATAATAGAAGTCATAATTACTCAAAAGTATTGAAGAATTCACAGGCTATCCATGGTGTGATCTTGGCTTGAACCAAAAAGCCCCAAAGAATCAGTGCTTCTCATAGCCCATGAGTACGAATACATTACATAAACCAGATTTCAAAGAAATGAATTATCATAGAGTATCCACAGGAAAGGTTTCATGGAGACTTAAAATGCTCAGAACAGCCTAACTTAGGAGTTTTAAGAAGACTTAAATAGCTGAGGCAAAGTGATTGAACACTCCTAGTCACAGACAGTATTCCTGATTCCCAGAGCAGCAGTGGAAGAAGGCTAACTGTAAATTTACTTCATACTTTCTCCTTTGCCTTAAGTTACAATCAATAGTGCAGTTTAAAAGACATTAACTCAATATGCCCAATTTGTAAGGTATATTTTCCACCCCATTTTTCCTCTTCAAAATAAGGAGGATTAAACTATTGCAGATGCATGCCATGTGTACACACACACTCTTCTAAAATTCTTTTAAATTACATTGCTTCCAGATCACCCCAGACCTGACATCTAAAATATTAAATCACATTTAATGTTCTGGCCATTTAAAAGAAATCACCTAAAAATAGAATATATTCGGTTCAAAAACCAAAGAAAGAGAAATAAATACTCAGGATTCTGGGCTACAGTAGAACCAGGTGTCTTAAATTCCTAATCTGGGAAATTCTAATATTTAGCACCAAAGATTTACTGATAGACTCTTATGACTTGCAAGAAGCCCAAGAATCTTGTGGAGCAGTCCATCACAAGGGTTCACTCAGAAGAGTGGAACATGGGTAGAAGGTAGCCTAAAGAGGGCAAAAGAAAGGGAAGTGGGAGAAGGTCTTTAAAAGAACCAAGAAAGTTCAAAAGACAATGTTTCAAACATTCAGAAAGAGCTTTGGAAAGGAGTCAAAGTGTTGGGTGAGGTAAATGTGATTTAAGGGCAGAAGAGAGGAACAGAGAGGAAAGGCAGACCTACTGCTAATACTGTGATAGAAGCGGGTTAAGTGACTTGTTCATGGTCCTCATCAGTTATCTTGAAATATAAATTTACTCTTTCAGTTTCTACTCTGATGTTCTATCTCACCATGCCATCAATCTATTCATAAAGGTGGTGACTGATCATATTTCTGAAGATCTGCACTACCTGGAAATATCATTTAGTATGTAGGTATACAATGGGGGCTTGACTTCTCTATGGAAGTGACTGAAATTTTAAGGTGTGCAAACTGATTGTCTTAAGATTTGTAAGTGTCAGAATCCGAATTAAGAATTGGCTTTGGGCATTCCAGCTATTCCTGGTTAGTGGATTAGAGGCAGTGCTTCCATTTTATAGAATGTCACTAAAATCATTATAGCTACTTAACACTCTCCCAGTGTGCCACTTAAAGAAACCGGTGTTAAGGAAAACACAAAGCAAGGAGTATGAAGACTTGGGGAAACTTGGCTTTAAGTGTCAGGTCTGCTACTAAATTTACTGTGTGATGTTGTCTAAGTCATTTTTCTTCCCAGGATGTTGGTTTCCTTACCTGTGAGATGAGGAATCAATAATCTCTAATGTATCTTTCACTTCTAACATTTTATGATTCCATAATTCCTGGTGGATTTTCTCTCCTGACATTTCTTTGCAAGGGCCATTCTGTCATCCACACAATTTAAGTTTTTGGCAAATCCCAGATGGTCTTAAATAAAATCTCCCCCTTGAAGAGGGGAAAAGAACAGGATGTTTGTGCTGAAATGGCTCATGTCAGGTGTGACCTTTTTAATTCAGAGCAGCTCTCTAGTGGTTCATTAACTCACCCCATGGGAAGCACAGCAAGCAAGTACTATTACAAAAGGCCCCAACTGTGCAGCCAGAGAGCTGCCCTATTACCTCTTGAAAATAAAGTGGTTTCCTCTTTGTGCCCACACAGGTCAATTTTTAGATCAGGAACATATGATTCTATCACTAAAAGAATCCTGGCCAACTCACAGGAACTCTGTGCCAAGTCTAACACTTGCTTTGAGTAGTAACCAGTGCCCTTCCACAGGAAAGTGATGGGATTACTCTTAAATAATTGGTAACTGTCAGGACAAAAGGAAAAGCAGGGGTACGAGCTCAACAGGACAGGTTTATTTCAGAACAAACCTGAGAAGGACTGCTCTGGCACTAGAGACTGGACCACCTAGCTCTCTAGCTCTCCTACAGGCTATCAGGTCTTTATAGAGTCATAAAAGGGGGGAGGCTGTGGAAAGGAGAAGTCATAATGGAACTTTCTAGGGTAGGGGGAGCTCAGTACAAAAGAGTTGTAGCTATCCAGCTGGGACAGCGGCTAAGTAAGTACAAGGAGTTGCACGTTGTTTGTCAAAAGCAGGGCTGAACAATGACTGGAAATTATAAGGTGTAGCTGTGCTTACTGGACCTTATCAACCTATGACAATACATCTGCAACAGGTGTAAAAGCATAGCAAGGGGAAGGGATTTAAAGTGGCCTCTGCTCAGACCAGGATGGCAGTGATCAGATTTCATCAGTAACAGTGGTTTCCCTTTCTAGATAATTAAAAATGTTTAGAAAATATAGTAGTAATTATACTAGCCCATTTTGGACAGATATTTTTGCTTACCTATGAGAGGAGGACTCATCTCTAAGGTACCTTTCACCTCTAACATTCTAAGGTACCTTTCACCTCTAACATTCTAATGTACCTTTCACCTCTAACACATGCCAATACAGGTATTTTCTCATTTACATTTTCTTAACAACTCATTAAAATTCAAACAAGGTCTATTATTATCTCCATTTACAGATAAGAAAACTAGGGCTCAGAAAAGTAAATAATGGGTCCCCAATCTCAGAGTAAGTGGCAGAGGTGAAAGTAGAACCTAGGTCTTGACTGGTGCAGCTAATTCACCAACATACTTTTCTAACTGTCCTGTTATACTTGTTAGATGTTGGCAGGAGTACAAGTTAAATATCACAGATTTTAGTTCTGGGTCTAAATTTGCAAAATAATTTTACACTCATTTGAAGACTTCTGACCTAGGTTTAATTTTTCATAATTAAATAAGTGGGTAGCTGAGGAGACTCAGAAAACACATATTGTACAGTGAATTCAATTGATCATTATATACAGAGTCAAGCGA
Organism: Chinchilla lanigera; assembly: GCF_000276665.1. Classification (NCBI taxonomy): domain Eukaryota; kingdom Metazoa; phylum Chordata; class Mammalia; order Rodentia; family Chinchillidae; genus Chinchilla; species Chinchilla lanigera. Next base: position 4,317,773 of record NW_004955473.1, on the reverse strand, counting down.
GTATTTATTGCATACCTATATAACTGCCCTTCGGAAGTGTTATGGGGATATACAAAATATAAAATATGGTTCCTGATCTCAGTGAGACTCATATGCACTGAATAGCAAATAATTAAGTGGTGAATACTGGAATCACAACAATAAATGTGATAGTAGCATGGGAAGAGGAGTATTCATGGAAGAAATGAAATTAAGTATTTTTGGAATGGGTGAATTCAACTGGCAGAATGGAGGAAGAGGATGAGTCTAGATTAAAGGGTAAGAAAGGATGCTCACAGAGAACAGCATGAGCTAGACCAAAGGGCAATCATATATAGGACTGTACATCTGGAAGGATACTGATGTGAATAAAGAAAAGTGGGAGAGCGTGTGGGAGAGCAGCAGTTTAGCCTGACTGAGCAGAAGGTTGTCTGCCTTTTGCAGCATTCTGTTCAATTAAGAATAAAATAGCGTTGAAGTTAGGCATAATAATGGTTAAGAGCTTGGGTTCTGAAATCAGAGATCTAGATTTGAGTCCTAGGCTTACCACTTACTCACTGTATGGCTTTGGGTAAGTTAATTAAACTCTTGGGGCTTACTTCCTTCTCTGTAAAATGGGGTTACAATGAGGAACCTGTGACATAATCCCATTGAGTACTGAGCAAAGTGCTGGCCCATAGTAAGCAGCTATAAAATGGGAGCTATAATAAAAGTGATCAAATGAATGATACCTCACCTTTATACCTTTGTTAAGTCTCTTCATATGGACAGACTAAAAACTAAAAAAATTATTTCTTTCATTCAAATTTTGATTTAAAAAAACCACTATGATCATAGTCATGGTGACAGAGTGAGAGATAGGTTTAAATAAGAAAGTTAAGGTTAGGTCCTGCAGATCTTCATGGTTGGTTGAAAGAGACTGCCCTTTGGGGAATACATAAGCCCTTCTGCATATGTAGAAGAAACCACAGGAATCTGCTCAAGGGCATTTAGCAAACTGCTGGCAAAAGTGGCTCAATCCAGCAAACTCCTCATCCTTATCTCTAGTCACCCTACACTCTGAGCATCTCTTTTTTTCTCCCTCTAAAGAGCATTTATTAAAGGTCTGATATGCTAGGCATATTTGCCTTCCCTCCTATACTTCCTGATGGATCAGAAGTTTCGATTAGCATTTTGCCCTCAAGGCCCTGGATATAATCATTTTCTAATAAGAGGTCAGGGACATCTAAACAGAGGGTCAGATACACTAAGGAGTAGTGTAAGAAGCTACAGGGAAGTACAGTATATCTCTTGCTTGAATGAAACAGGAGGAAATACCAGGTGCCAACAATGATAAGCAAGAGAATCATAGGAAAAGATCAACCATTACCTGAGCCTGGAAGGTCATGAATACAGAGAACATTTTGAAAATAGGAGCCCAGGGACACTGCTGTAATTACCAACCAATGAGGCTCCCCTTAGTATCAGAGAAACAGATGGATACACTAATTAAAGGGGGAAGAGACAAGGAACCATGTAATATTTAAAGATGAGAAACTCAAGAGAGTCAGACCAGCTCTGCTTCTGAATAAGAAAAATATGCTGTTAACTCTGGGTAGTTCTAACCATCCCTGGAAACGTATGCCAAATCAAATGTTTTCAAAAAGCCTTCAAATAGAATTTTCCTTTGTCTAGGGTAGGCTGCAGTCTTGATTTTGAATTTTAAAAGCCACCATTTCTATGACCACATGTACAATCTTTTTTATGTTATTTTTTCCCTTTTCTTTTTCAAACAGAAGGAAAACTCAGATTTTAAAAACAACAGCTTGCTGAACTCCTTGGCTGTCATGGTTTACAGAACATGATGTACACGCACTAAGGAAAGTAGGTGCTGACCAGTGAAGCCAGTATAAGAACATGTCTGGTTATGTAAAGATAATTTTCTTAATTTTATTTCTTTGAACAAGATACTAGAACGACAGCTTTACAGCAAAGCTTTCATAATTGCCTTATTTAAAAAGATACAGAGATGTAGATCAGATGATAACCTAGTTACCTGGATTCTTCACTGCTTGAGAAATGTGCTCAAGGACTGGTAATGAATGGATGGACAATAATTAGGCAGGAGGCCTTTAATAGTCACTATAGGACTCACTACTTGTCTGTGCATTGTTTAGTATTTTAACCTATGGTTTTTGGATGAAGGTATAGTAAATTTGTTTATCATAACAGTATATAAGACAAAGCTGGAGAGCATACTTACTTGATGATAGAACTGAGTTTCAAAAATAATTCTTCCACCTTGTAAGTATCTTTTAGGCTGTATATGAACTTTCCAGTTGAAATCTTAAAGCCATAGAAAAGTAGGGCCTAAATAGGTTTTATTTTGTTTGTTTTTTTTTTTTTTTTTTGGTTTTTCTCTGGTACCGGGAACCGAACTCATTACCTTGCGCTTGCCAGGCAGGCGCTTTTGCCGCTGAGCTAAATCCCCAGCCCCCCTAAATAGGTTTTAAATAGCTTATTGCTACATAGCTAGTAAGTAGCATTGTCAGGAATTAAACCCAAATCTGTCTGCCATTAAAGCCCATGTCTTTCTAATATACTACATTGCTAGACACTAATTTACTTTGTCTTGACAAATTAGACGGGAACATGCTCTCTTGAAGATAGGACAGAAATGAGCAGAGGGTAGAGGCTCTTTGGTAAGAAGACAGATTTAGACTATATAGATGCAAGAAAGTTGATTATGGCTTCCCTGATGGTCAGAATGGTGCTAAGATGATGGTAAAAACCAGCCCTTGGATGAATAAACTTCCAGAGCTAGAAGCCAGCGAATGTTGCTACTGTATGGGTTTACTAATATATGTATCTTCATTTGTATAGGGCAAAGTGGCTGGAATAATTGGCCCTGAACTAAGAGAAAGGGAAAATAATATAGGCAAAGGAGGGGGGGGGTGACCCTAAAAGAATAAATGAAGGAAATATGAATTCAAAGTAGCTCCTGTTACAAAGATCTAAGTGGTTCAGTTTGCAACTTTAGTATGAACGAACAACATGAAACGGCTTCCAGTAAAAAAAGTATAACTCAGAGTGTATTCGACTCCAGAGCCTGAGAAGTTGCAACCACACTGTCTGGTCTTCTGCTCTGGTCACTGTATTTTGTTGTGATGAGCAGATAATAAGAATAACATTGGACACCACTAGAGGGAAATGACTGGGGTGAAGTTTTTGGAAACCATTTCTTATAAAGAACATTCTGAAGTAGCCAGAATATTTAGCTTAGAAAAGAGAAAACTTGGGACGAGGGGAGCTGTATTCAATTATTTCAAGGATCCTCATGTGGAAAAATATTAGACTTGTTCTGACATGTTTTATACTGCAAAGCTAGACCCAGGAGGCAGTTTACGGTCAACAAAAGAAAAAAATTCTAATAATCATGGGAGCCCAGCCATTCAGTGATAAACACAATTGGTTACATTTAGTGAGGGTTTCCTAAGTGTCCAGCACTAAGTTCCCCATTGATATACTGTTTCATGGAATCCCCAAAAGAATTGCACATGGGCTGTAGAATGGGATGGGGAACACAAGTGTAAATCAGTGCTCTCAAGGCACTTGGAGTATTTAAATACAAGCTAGGTGAGTATCTCTCAGAAATGTGTCATAAGTAAATTTTTGTTGAGATTGTGGTAGAAGAGGATTTGAATTAGATAAGTCTGTGAGTCCCTGTCTAATATGAGACTCAGTGAATCTATGTTACCTGCTTGGAATCTACTTCATCTGTTTTCAACCGTATAATATTAAATATTGTAGTTGATGGTCCAAAGATAACACTTCAAACTCTTTGTAAGGCTGATGTTATGTGGCTCAGGGTATGTACAGACACACATATACTCATTTACTTTTGAAATCATACATATGACAGGGTTTAAAAAGAAAGACAGGGTACCATCTGGATATGGGAAAGCTTCATGTACTTTGGAATCCTAACAATATTCAATCTATTAATTAAGCTCATGCAACAAAGTGAGAAAATAGCATATGTGGCATTTATAATGGCCAGGAATTACAATATTCATCAGTTTGTCAAAAATATACATAATGCAAAAAATTTAGAGAATGTAAATTTCAAAAGGATATCATTTCAATGGCTGGCTCACAGGATGATTCTTTTGACCTTTGGGGAACATAGATATGGCAATAATTTGTACAGCCCTAATTTCAACTTTGTGTCCATTAGTGGGCTACATGATTGAAATGTATTACCACATATATATATAGTCCTTGTGGGGCTGGGGATTTAGCTCAGCGGCAAAGTGGCTGCCTGGCAAGCGCAAGGTCGTGAGTTCGGTTCCCGGTACCAGAAAAAAAAAACAAAAAAACAAAACAAATATATATAGTCCTTGCGACAACCTTATAAGGTTAGTGTGAAAATATTACTTCCATTTTACAGTTGATGACACAGAATCTCAAAGAGCAATTCAGTTGATCAAAGCTAAGACACAGCAGTGTCAGGATTTAAACACGGAATACTTTCTTCATACATCTATTATACTAAGTAAGTACCCTTCTCTTTTCATACAGCACAAGTGGTAATGGCTATTACAATGAGAGACTATAATATCCAACTTTATCTTTGTCTTGAAAAAAATTACATTCTAACAGAAAGCTTGATTTCTTTATCACAGATGGGGATATATTTGGAGGCTGCTAGGCTGTTCTCTAGGCTTGATTTTAGGACCAGAAGAATGTGCTTTAAGAAGTATTGGAGGAAGAAGACAGCAAAAGATGCTGCTCTGTTTTTCACAGTCTAGAATCTAAACTGCCAAGAGATGGGAAAGAAAGGAGACCAAATAGTTTATGTGATACTGCCTATTGTTTGCTCACTATATGCAAAACTGTGCAGTAGCTATTTATGAAGACCCAGAGGAAGAAGACAAAAGTTTTCATATAGGGAAGCTCCTAGTCTAAGAGTGTATTTGATGAAGGCTGTAAAGCAACACAGCAAATTTCCTAATTATTCTAAGATCTGCTGCAAAGGCAGTCATCTTTTCCATGGAGCTTCGCGTCACCTCTCTTCTCCATTAGTATAAATAATTAAAATTTGAGAAAGTCCTGAGTTCAACTGGCTCTTACCTAAGAATTTAAAGGAGAGGCAAAAGATGGTGATAACGTGATAAATACTGCCAGGAAAGATTTCATGGGCAGTAACAACTTTAAGACCTTGGTCAGAACCTGTCATTTGTCGTTTTTTTTGTTCTTCTTCTGGTACTGGGACTCAAACTCACGACCTTGTGCTTGCCAGGCAGGCACTGTGCTGCTGAGCTAAATCCCCAGCCCAGAACCTGTCATTTGTTTTCCACAGCCTGCAATGAATTATATAGTCTTTGTATCAAACAGACCACAAGTTCTCACTTCCCAGAAGGCATCTATGGTGTGAAGAAGACTTGCTGCTTGGATCATTCAAACAACTGGTGAAAGGCCAGTGCATTTCCCAGCTTAGACATTCCTCTTCAGCTTTCTATTGATAAAAGGCAACAGACTTATCAGAAGACACTGTACTCATCACTTTCCACATCCAACAGGACACTCCAGGATCAATGACAAAGTCATGAACTTGAGCTACCTTTGTTACCTGCTATAGCTTCATTTTCTAGTATACTAATGTGTACACTAGTATCACATAAACTGCTTCACTGCCAACACAGGAATCCTCATAAACTCACAGTATCGTCTTACCTTGTACTAGGACCCTGCTTTTGGCCTTCTTTTACATTTCTCCTTGCTTTAGGATACAGCAGTTGCTTTAGGATACAGCAGTTGCAAAACATTTCTTGGTATCTAGCATAAGCCAGATTTCTTCCTGCCATAATTACCTCTGCTTTTTGATTTTTTTTATTTTAAAGAGAAAAAAAATAACAAAATAACAACAACAAAGACAAAAACAAAACAACACAAAAACATCGTATTGCCTCCCTAGTGTAAGAACTTGAAAGAGTAAATTACCTCTGCTTTTTAAATATCTATCATCTCCAATTTAATATGGATCTTTATTTTCCTCCAGGATTTTCCTACGTGAAAACTGCCTACTACAAGAGAAAGATCAAATGATCAAGCTTATCTCTAAGCAGAAAGCAATCCCATTTCCAGTAGCTGATGAGGATTGTGGAAGTAAGACCAGGTTCTAATCAAGAGAGGTTGAGAAGGATGATTACATTTGGTCTAGTACCTCTTGCTTTAAGCCAAGCTGGGTGGTTGTGCCTGTGTGGAGCAGCCATTGAGAGCCACTTCCAGGGATCCAATGAGGATCTTCTTCTGTCCCTATCACAACAGAATAGCCATGTGCAAGTCAGAGGTAAGTTGACATCTGGAGGCCAGGAGGCTGGTTAAGAGGCTGCATATGACAAGAGCTGGTGACCGTGAAAATGTAAAAGAAGGGTTATCTAGGTTATCTCTCACTCTTAAATATTTTCTGCATTATGAAGGAGACCAACACATGGAGTCAATACCAGTCATTTTAGAATGGCAGCTCATATCATCAAAATCAAAAATTTAAATTTGAGTAGAAGGGTGATTTGAGACATTTTCCCTGCACAAGGAGGCAAGGATATAAAGTTAAGGAAAATAGGACGGATCAAAGCTTAAATAAGTACGCTAAATGAAGTCCTTATAAATGATGTGAGGTCATAGATTGTTTTCTCCTAGATGATAGGAGACAAGTCTATCGAGTTCCTATTTTTTTCTATAAGACATAAATTAGCTTTAGTAGAAACTCTAAATTCCCTAAACTTATTTATGTAGGAAATGGCCTTTCAAATGAAAAAGGCTGAACTACAAAAGAAATTGGGATCAATTACTCAGCCTAAGACCCTTTCAGTACCAAGAGTTTCAACTTATTTTCAGACTGTAATTCCCTAGTTCAACTTTGTAATAGTCCATGCAGATAAAAGGAGCCCAAGTGCCTTCTGGTTTCAGCAGAGTATCGATCACTATCTCCATGAATAGACTTTGGAGTTTCACCCCCCCCGGGTGACTCTGGATACTGTGTACAGATGACCTGTTTTTAAGGTACAAAGCAGCTCTAAGATGTGGGCTGTGTGCCCCCAAAGCAAGGCTTTTCAAAGAGTTTCTTTGCTGAGCAAGCTCTTTGTATACTGCAATTGGGCTCGAGCAGCAGACAAATAGTTCCCCATCTATGTGTCTTGCAATAATAAAAATTTGCAGCACTATGTACCAGCCTTGGAGCATTACTTATATCTACCAAGTACCCAATTTGGAAGAGTGGGTCTGATTTTACTTGCAGGCTTCAGTGTCTGTGGACAGATGTATTTATTAAACATGTGGAGGCCTGTGGGCAATTCAGATTCTAGCTCAGGCTGCAGCCACTATTTAAGAAGGCCTGCAGACAATAACAAAGATTAGAAGCAAATGTGGAGTGATGTGGTTATGGGAAAATGCTCATTAGGCTCTTGTTTCTCCCAAACTTGTGAAAATTGAGAATACTAACAGAAAGGGCACCGGAGGTTGTTACTACAAAGGCAGAGTACATATAAGTACATTGCTCCATAATCAGTTCATCTTGGTTTTCAAAGAGAACTGGACCATGAATCCAACGGCCATCATTCTATCAAGTTCTTTTGGACCTGATGCCCTAATATATCAAACATCTAGTATGTGCCAGAAAGTGTGGTAGCATATTACTTTACTTATATTGTCTCATTTCTTTCTTCGCAATCACCTATGAGTTGTATTTATTACCTCTCAGGAAACACAGAGAGGTCAGGTTTGTGCCTAATGTAACACTGGTTAGACAGAATCGAGGTTGGTTTTTAACTACTTTGAATCACAGCCTGTGTTCCATACTAAACTCCCTACTTACTAGTTTACACAACTTACTACTAGCTGTTCCTCTTTCTTAGTTTCTTCTCTTATTTGGTAGGATGATTTGACTGGATGATCATATAACCCCTTTTTTTTTTTAAATTTTCTTCAGTACTGAGCATTGAATCCAGTACCAGTACTGGCCATTGAACAGAGCCTCCACAGTGTTCTACATCCACAGCCCTTTCTTATTTTGTGTTTTGAGACAGGGTCTTGCTAAGTTGCTAAATTTCCCAGGCTGCATTCAAACTTGCTATCTTCCTGTTCAGCCTCCAGTGTGCTTGCTGAGACTGTAGACATGTAATCCTTTTTATTCTAAAACTCCAGTAATTGCATAAAGACTGAAGGGAAACAAAGTTTTCTTTTTCACTTGGCAAGTGAGGACACAGTTCCAGCAGGCAGCATTATAAACTGGATCTTATATCCTAGGCAATGCAGAATTTTCTCCTGGGAATGTTGGGTGCATGGTGCCCTGGAGGACTGCCTTTCCTGCTTACTTTTGCAGAGGGTGAAGCAACCTCCACAACGCAGGTTGGGTAACCTGCCAGGAAACAGGCCACTGCTGCTCTCTGCACTACGCCGTAGCAAAGCACAAACAACCCAGACTCATTCTCATTCTTTGGAGTCTCATTCTTAGACACACTTTCATTTCTTTATTTGAAGACAAGTAACAAATGCCCCAAGGTTCTAGGAGGAAGGCTGAGCCTGCTCCCCAGCACTTAACTTGCTTCCCACTGCTTTCTACTTCTGGTTAGAAGCTGGACTGCTTAAGGTCACCTGAGAGTCTGGAGCAACAAAAGGCCATCTGTGCAGTCCAACATTTTATTTATTTGTACTTTCTTTACACAGACGGGGGCAGCAATATCAGATGCCAGTCATCATTTTGAGAAAGCCAGAAGTCCCTTGAAGATATTTAAGGTAAAATGCCTACAGGAAGAAGAGAAGTTTTCCCTAGATTTTTCATTTAAAAAAATGAAAATAATGTTAAACTCCCTGGCACTTCAGCTGAATATTAAATAGAAACATCTTAGAGAAAACTTGCCTGAGAGCTATATGAATTCTAAACTATGAAAGCAAGACACTCAGTAGAAAACTGTCCAAGAGAGAAGTGATAAATTTGCTTTATCAAAGAAACAAAGCATTTTCCTCTGGGGAGGAAAGAAGCATGATGGGAAATCTACAAACAATGGATGGACTTCTAAAATATTTCATGTGTTTTCTTAAAAACCAATAACAACCACCCAAATCCCACAGTATTGACAAGGGACAAAGGCTCACAGAGGACAAATGCTCTCCTATTGGACAAATGTTCTCCTATTTAATAGCATATAGATCCTGGGACATTTCCAAAAGGTAGAGACATTCAGACTCAGTTACCTTCACAGCATAATTTGAATTTTTTTTGCCAGCTACCATCTTCCCCTAAATCTCTGCCATAATACATGCACGTGCAACAATTCCTCTTCATTTTCACTCATCTAGGCCTCAACAAGGAAGAGCATGGTGGAGTGGGTGGGACTGACCAATGAGAGAGCACCTTCCTATTTATTTTGCAAATTGTCTCTGTGCTTGCATTTTTGTCAATTTATCTCGATGTTATATGCCTGTTTTTCTGGCAGTCTCCTAGTTTATCCATCAATTTCTCTTTGCTGGTCAGTCCTTGTCTGCTTTGACACTTTGTCTGTGTAACTTTTTTCTCTCGCTCTTTGATTTCTCTCTATGGACCTTTTCCTCTACCAGTCTCCCTTGAGTGTGTCTTCCTTTCTTCCTTCCTTCTTTCCTTCCTACCTTCAGTCCTCCCTCCTTTCTTTCTTCCCTCTCTCCCTTCCCCCTGTCATTCCCTCCCCGCTTCCACCTCTGTGTGTCTCTCTGTCTCTGTCTCTGACTAATGACCTTTGACAACTCTTTCTGTTTTTCTTTCTTTCTGTCCAGGTCTGGTTCTCGGTCTGTCTTTGCTGGCCTGTGTGGTGCTCTGTGTCTGTCTTCCTATCTTTTTGTCAGTCTCTCTGCCTCTGTATGTCTTTCTGTTTCTCTGCCTCAGCTCTGTCACTGTGTCTATGTCTCTTTTTCTTTCTCTGGGTCTGGGTTGCCTGTCTGTCTATGCTCTAGCTATGCGCCCAATATATGTGCCATTTCTTCAGCAGCCTGTCTCTATCTGCCTGTTTCACTGGATGTCTGCCATATTTTTACCTCAGACTTTACTTCTGTCTGTCTACATAACTTCCTCTATACTTTTTTCTCTTGCTTTGTTCTTCCCTCTGTATCTCTCAGTCTCTGTCTCTCTGTTGTCTCTTTCAGCCTCTGCATTTATTGCCTTCTTTTTCTCTGTAGCTCTATCTTTCTATGATTATCTTGGTTTCTGTTTCTTGTCTTTTAATCTATTATACACTCTGTCCAAATCTGCCATTCTCTTCTGTGCTTCTGTCTTTGTACTAGTCTGTTTGTCTCGCTGTCTCCTGGTATCTCTTGGTCTACTGATTCTTTCTGTCAGTCTGTCTTTCTGTTCCTCTCAGTTGTCATTTCTCTCTTCAGCTTTAGATCTATTTGTTTTTCCCCTACTGTGTATCTCACCACATTAGTCCCTCTCTCTGCATCTACCTGTTCAGTCTCCCTGTTATTGCTGCTATCTGTTTCTCTCTGTTTCTGTCAGTATCTCACTCCATCTGTCAGTCTCCCTCTATCTGTCTGCCTGTCTCTCTGGGTATCTGTAATAGTACTGGTACGGCCTGGGCCTGAATCCAGTTCCTGGATCCCTGGGTTTCTGGGTTCATTTGCCACCTGCAACCAAGAGTATTAAAAAGTCCATAAAAATGGAAAAATGAGTTTATTTACAATTTAGCTAAATTGAGTGGACAGCTAGTCCATCCTCCCACTCCCACCCTCTACCCCCACCCCCAGTGCACAAAAGGACTCCATCTTATAGAAGGGGTAGAGTGAAAGCCAGAGAACAGCCATATGAAGATTAACCAAGCACTGATTCAGAGAGCTTGAAGTGCTAAATCTTTCTTGGGAGTCATAGTTGGGTAGGGGTGAGGGGTAACAGTTTATGTTCTCAGCATAAAGCAGCTTGGAGAAAAATTTTAGTTTAAATCCTAGTTTTTAAAGATCGACTTTAACCTCTCAGTTGGCTTATTCTGTCTCTTTAGCTGTCCTCCAATCTTCCTGTCACACTGTGTATCATTCTATTCCTTTCTTTGCATCTACCTATTTCTTGCACTCATTGGTCTCACTTTTATTTCTGTCTTTATTTATTGAGATAAGTTCACATAACATAAATTAACCATTTAAAAGTGAACACTTTACTTTTACTTAGCACATTCACAAGGCTGTGGAACTACCACCTCTGTCTAGCTCCCAAACATTTTGATCACTACCAAAGTAAAGCCTGCACTCATCAAGCAGCTGTTCCCCCATCACCCCTTCCCCCAGCCCTGGCAACCACCAAACTTTTTTCAGTCTCTCTGGATTTATCTATTCTGGATATTTGACATAAAGGGAATAATATAATATGTATAATTGTGTTTCTGGTTTTTGTCATTTAGCATGTATTCAAGGTTCATCTGTGCTGTAGCATGCATCAGGATTTCATTTCTTTGTATGGCTGAATAATATTCCACTATATATTACAATTTGTGTATCTATTCATCAACGGTATGAATTCGGGTGTTGGTGAAAAGTGCTGCTGTGAATACGCATCTATACGTATCTATTTTCAATTCATTTGGGTATATGCACAGAATGCAATTTCTGGGTCATATGGTAACTTTGGAGGAACCAGAGAACTGTTTAACAAGTGGCTGGTTGATTTTATTCACCCACTAGAAATTGAGAAGGATCCTCATTTCTCCGTATCTTCCAAAATAGTTGATAGTCCCCACTTTTTGGATTCCTGTCATTCTGGTGGGTACAACACTGTATCTCGGGTTGATCTGCATTTTCCTAATGGCTAATGACATTCAGGATGTTTTTATGGGCTTATTGAGCATTTGAGTACATCTTCTTTGCAGAAATATCTACTCAAGGCCTTAGCCCATGTTTTGAAGGAGATGTGTTTTGATGGCATTTATATTTTGCTGTGTTATAAAAGTCTTTTATAAGTTTCTGGATTCTAGCTCCTCATCAGATATAAAGTTTGTAAATATTTCCTACCAGTCCCTTTTCTCTCATTTTATTTCTCTCTGCCTCTTTCTGACAGATTGTCTGTCTGACTGTCTCCTTCTGACTACTCTGTTAGTCTCTTTGTATCAGTCTGTCTCTGTTATACTTCTGTAAGGCTCTACTTGTTTTTTTTTCTTTTCTTCTCTCTCTCTTCCTCCCTAACTATCTCTTCTTCTGTTTCTCTCTCCTCCATAGGTTTCCATGGCTCTGACTTCACTTTGCACCTATTCATCTCTCAGTCCATCTCTGTCTATTTAGTTGGCTCACTCTCTTTTCTATTTTGCTCTCTGTGTCTTTCTGATTTTCTCTTTTGGCTTGTTTGTCACTCTCTTCCTTCTCGTCTCCTAGTGTTTCTTTCTTCTCTCTTCTCCATTTGGTTCTGTTTCTCTAAGTGTCTGCCTGGTCTCTCATTCTCAGTCTGTTTCCGTCATATTCCTTCTGACGATTCTGATATTTTTTTCTCCTCCTGTGTCTCTCTGTAACAGTTTTTATTTTTCTCTCTCATTGCCTATCTTTCTGCAGCTTCCTATTTTCTGTCTGCCATTCTCTTAGTCTGTCCCTTAGTGATTGTCTGCATTTGTCTATCCTCTCATCTCTCTCTCTCAATCTCTTCCTTGCTTACCCCAGATAGCTCTGTCCAGCCTACTAACACTGCTAGACCCACTGTGTTTCACCGACCCTCTATTACTACTTGTTCTTGCTAACCATTCTTCTGTTTTTCTCTCTGTTTCTTGCAGTTTGTGTTCTATGTTAGCTTGTCTCTGGCTCTGTGTGTACCTCTTTGTTCCTTGCACTTTCTCAGTCACTCTGTCTGCATATCCTCTCTGCATCTGCCTTCCTCTCTTCCACTCTATCTTCCTTTGTCTCTGCAGCACTCACTCCCCTATAACTTCTCTGTCTCTCCGTATGAGTGTGGCTCCCTCCTCTCTCCCTCTTTCCCTCTCTCCCATCTTCCTCCCTCCCTTTCTCCCTTCCTCCTTCTTGCCTTTCTTTTTCCCTCAGCTTTTGTCTTCCTCTAGATTTTTAACTTTCTCTGATTCTGGGCCTTCTTTTTACCAGTATCCTTTTTTCTTCTCTTTCTAACCTCACTATTCAATCTTTTCTGCACGATTTGGTCTATCTCTCCCCGTTCCCCATCTCTCTTTATTTCCTTTTCTCTATCTCTGTCTCTCTCTCTTCCAATCAGTCTGCCCCTCCTCCTGTCTCTGTATCCATTTCTCTTGATATGTGTTCATCTCTCTATATTTGTCTGTTATTCAACATCTTTTTAATCTGTGTTTTCCTATTTTTCTATCTGTCTGTCTCCACTGCTCCATCTTGTCCATCTTTTCTGCCTGACTATTCCAGTCTTTGTTCATCTGATTTATTCCTGTCTCTAGGCCTGTTTGTCATCTCTTTCTGCCCATCTGTCTGTCTATCTCTAGCTCCAATTTGAAAATGCTATAGCGATTGACATGAATGGTGGTGGACTTTTATAAAAGCTGAACTGTAGGGCTGGGGATTTAGCTCAGCGGCAAAAGCGCCTGCCTGGCAAGCGCAAGGTCGTGAGTTCGGTTCCCGGTACCAGAGAAAAACCAAAAAAAAAAACAAAAACAAAACAAAAACAAAACAAAACAAAAAAAAAAGCTGAACTGTAAATGTCTTTCCAATCTATGTCAGTTAAACATATCTCAAAGAGCGGACTTACCAATTCTGGCTTGCCAAAAATGTATGAACTGTATTAATTTCTGAAATATATGTTTAATATATCAATGGGTTCCTTTAAAACACTTGCTTATATACTAACTGCAGTATCTTTCAAACTCTGGTACTTTGCTCCCTGTTAGTTAAAACAACAAAATCTGCATATTTGAAGCATGTAAAGTAAATCTTTCATTGGGTTTATATGTTAGTAAGTGTCCATAAGTTAGGAAGGTTGAGAAACTCTTCTAATGGGAATAGGAGTTAAGGGTATAGATTATATAAAATATAGATCCTAAATAGAATGTCTTTGAACATTATATGTTTAGTGACACACAGAACAATCCAGAGTTCTGCAGACTGAATTGTATCATATTAATCAGATACTGCAAATCTAACATGTAATTCTTAGGTTCGAAATTACCAACAATAAGAGGATAACGAAAAACATTATGAAATAAAACCATTAAATCTCTCTATGTCTCTGTTTCCTTATCCATAAAATGAGATTTTACGAGGATTTCATGAGCTATCCATGTAAAGCCTTTTCTATAGCCATGTGCTATGTAACAATGTATCAGTCAATGACAGACTGCAGATACATAATGGTGGGCCCATAAGATTACACTGCCTGCTGATGTCATAGCCATCATAGCCTAATGACACTCTTCCTACAATGTTGGTACATCAACAAAGAGGTATGTGATTATATTTCTATTGTCAGTATTATAATTGTTTTCATTATTATTTTATAACCAAACAGTACCCACTGGGAATAAGGAGTGCTATGCAACTTTGGACAAGTCAGTTCTCTGTGCAGTTTTCTTATCTAAAAAATAAAGATGTACATCTAAGAGCTTTATTAAACTATAGTTTTACAATTCCATATGTCTCTGCTGTCTAAATCATTTTTCTATCATCAAATTTTGTCAGTTTTGAAAGTTACAAAGAAAAGAAAAAGTCTACAAGTATAACTTCTGATTTCTAAACATTTCTAAAGCCAACCCAACATGCACAAACCTTTGTATTCTCATTGACCTATTTACCTCTTACAGGAACAAGGTAAATTTGGAACAACTTAGAACAAGGTAAATTTTGGAACCACTTTCATTCTAATTATTTCTCCAATGCCAGATACCAAACAGTTGGGGTAGATGATATTTCCACAAAGAGATGTGGCCTTAGACACTTGGTTAGCTAGAACACCATACTTTTGAAAAGAGATGTTGTACCTTGTTTCAAATTGCTGCCTGTAGATGTTTTACCCATCCTGGGAATGCTGTACATACCTTTTCCTAGTAATGTCTCTGAATAGTCTACTTTATTTCTGATATTCTTTGAGGCTAACACATCTCTCTATCAGAAGAACTCTTCAATATATTTCACTGAGCAGCCTGTGCAGCTTCTGAGGGAGAAGTGAGAATATGGTTTTGGTAATTTAGGGTTTGTAACTGAACTACTGGCAAGCTCATTAATATTTTCTCTAGACTGAATGAAACTCATCCTGAAAATTGCGTTCAATCTTAAGGTAATATTCACACACCCTGCCCATTTTCTGGATGGATAACCTGGAGGTAATGCCTGTTGCTGGAAAGGAAGAATATTAATCAGCAAAATTAACCTTGGGCATGGGAAAACATCCCATAGCATAAAATTTTAACTTATCAGCTGGGCTAGGCAACAGGCAATTGCCTCTGAAAAAGAAGAAAACTGTAGGGAAAAAAAGCACAGTTACTCAGGCAAAAGCTGCTAATTCCAAACTCTTGGTATAATGTATCCTGCACTGCAGTAAATGAATTTTCACCTTTGGAGGCACAGCGCCATATAATTTTTGAGTATCTTCTATGACTAAAGCATAAACTCTACATATTTTCTACAGGAAGTCTCAAATTTTAATTGCCCGTATATTTTCTTCAGCTTTACTATTTTCCTTGGTGTGAGAATGTCAAATCTTCTTGGGGGTTGTGGTAACATTCATCCGTCCATGCACCTGTCTAGTCTCTGCTCCCCTAATCTTACCAGTATTAGCATACCTATGCTCATTCCTGCCATGCTTTCTCCCTTTATAAATTTATGCCCCTGTCCCACTGCAGACATGTAGAATAACTTTTTTGCAAGCTGTATTGGTGACAGGACAAGGTTATGTAGCTGAGGAATATTTGCGTTGAAGGGCAGATCTGTAGAATTTAAACAGTGTAGCTCCAGGAAACACCGTGCTTATTAGTTCCAACACCTTCACTTTCTGTGCAAAAAGTTACAGAAAGCAGTAGAATAAATAACTTGTGGTTGAATTCTTTGTGCATTAGGATGGCAAGGGAGGAAAGGGATACAATGGTAAACAGGCTTTGTCCTACTCCTGTTGTTTCAATTGTGTTACCTCTGCTTTTCAGAATGGAGGTTCAGTTGTACTTAAGTGTCCTGACCTCTGGGATGGTCATTCACTTGTCTTAAATTATTTTTGATTAAGTATTGGACTAGAAATAATCATACATTCATCTGCACGTATCAGAGATAATATATAGAGCCAGACATGGTTGCACACGCTTTGGGAGTTTGAGACAGGCTGCTGTGAGTTCAAGGTCAGCTTTGGCTACATAGTGTTCCAGGCCATATTGGATTACATATTGTGACCCTGTCTCAAATAACAACATCAACAAAAACAACAAAGATAGTTAACTACTGGGCCTTACTACAGATGCATGTTTTTAAAGAAAGAGTTAAACTTTACCATAGTAGCAATACCAGTTTACATTTCCACAACAATGAATGGGTGATTCAGTTTCTGTCTCTTGGCCAGAATTCGGTAGTGTCTTTTTTTTAAATTTTAGTTATTCTGATAGGTAATATCTTGTGATTTTAATTTCCATGTCCTTAAGGTCTAATGATATCAAGCATCGTTTTACTTCTTTTAGTACTTATTTACCATCTGTAATATACTAGTCCATGTGATGTCTAGTGATGTGATATCTAGTGATGTCTTTTGTTAGTTTTCTAATTAAACTCCTTTTCTCTCCCTTTCTTTCTTCCTCTTTTTATTATTGAGTTTTATGGTTCTTTATATATCTTAGATACTAATCCTTTGTTGGATACATGGTTGCAAATTTTTCTCCAATTCTGTAGCATATTTTTTTAACAAGGTCTTTCACAAAAGAAAAGTGACATTTTGAAGAAGTCTAATTTACAAATTTTTCCTTTTATGATTGTGCTTTTGGTATCAATTCTAAGAACTCTTTGCTTACCCTTAGGTCTTGAAGATTTTTTTGGGTATGTTTTTCCTAAAAGTTTTTTTAACTTTTAAAGCGGAAAGAACAAAAACAAATACAAAGACATAAACAAAACAACACAAAAACAATAAAAATGATACAGAATTTCAAAAAAGATGATAAGAAATTAACAATGGTTGTTGCATCACATATTGTTATCTTCCAACTGGTTACTCAGATAACCAGATATAGGCATGTAAGACTGATCGAACAATTAAACATTAACTGTTCCCCTAAAAGTTCTATAATTTTACATTTTAAACTTAAGTCTGTGATCCTTAAGTTTTATGATCATTTTACATTAAGTTTTGTATGAGGAATAAGGTTTAGACTGAGGCTCATTTTTCTTTTTTGCCTGAGGATGTCCAAGTGCTTCAATACCACTGAAGGAAAAGGTTATTAAACTTCCACTGCATTATTTTTGCACATTTGAAAATATCCACTGGGTACATTTATGCAAGTATACGCCTCTTTTCTTTATTCTGTTCTATTGATCTAAATATCCCTTGCTCAACCAATACCACACAGTCTTGATTACTGTAGCTATATAATAAGACAATATCAGGTACAGAGATTCTTACCTACCACTTTATTCTTTTCTCAAAACTGATTTAGTTCTTCTAGAGCTTGTGCCATTTCCTATAAATATTACAATAAATTTGCTTATGTGTCCAAAAATCCTTTGATGAAATTTTGATAAGAATTGTGGTGAATTTAAAGATCAGTTTGGAGACACTGACAGTTTTACTACATTGTGCCTCTGATATATGAACATAATATGCTTCTCCACTTAGTACTTAGTTTATTTTCAGCATACATATCCTGTACATATTTTGATAAATTTAGACTTAAGTATTTCATTTTATTTGGATGAGTTTAAATGTTATTGCATATTAAATTTCAATGTCTATTTGCTTAGCTAATAGAAATACAGTTCACTTTTGTTTAAATGTATCTTATATGCCATACCATCTTGTGAATTCATTTATTAGTTATAGATTATTTTGTGGATTCACTGGGATTTTCTATGTAGATAATGCCATCTGTGAAAGTAGACAGTTTTACCCTTCTGATTTATAAGCCATTTTCTATAATTTTTTTTTTTGTTTTGGTTTTTTTCTGGTACCAGGAATCAAACTCACGACCTTGCGCTTGCCAGGCAGGCGCTGTGCCGCTGAGCTAAATCCCCAGCCCCTTATTTTCTATAATTTTTGAACATTACTTCATTGGCTAAGCCTACTAACGTTAATGTTTAATGAAATGGACATTCTTCCCTGGCTTGTTACCCTCAGAGTGAAAGCAACTCAGTAAGTACGATGTTAGCAGTATGTTCTTTGTAGATGTTCTTTATCAAATTAAAGAATTACTTTCTATATCTCTGAGAGCTATTTTTAAAATCATGAATAGCATTTAATTTTCAAACTCCTTTTCTGCATCAGTTGTTGTGATCTTTAGTCTGATAATATGGTAGAATACATTGCTTGATTTTCAAATACTGAGCTACTCTCATATCCCTAGAATAAACTACATTTGGTCTTGGTATATAATTCTTTGAATATATTGCGGAATTTGGTTTGCTACTATTTCGTTAAGGATTTCTATGTATTGAGGGATACTAGTCTGTTTTTTCTTTATAATGTCTTTGTCTCATTTTGATAACAGGGTAATATTAGTTTCATAAATCAAGTGGAAATTTTTTATCTTCTATTTCTTAGAAGAGATTGTATAGTGTTGGTGCTAATTCTTTAAAAATTTGGTAAAACTCTCCAGTCAGATCACTTAGCTCCTAAGATTTAATTTTGGAAGTTTTTAAAATTATAGATTCAATTTATATAATAGTTTATAGCTACTCAAATTTCTGATTTCATCTTGGGTGAACTGTGATAGTTTGTTTGTTGAAGAACTGGTCTTTTTCACATAAGCTGTCAAATTTATATAGGCAGAACTGTTCATAGTTCCTTTACTGTCCTACAGAGTGTATTGATAGCCTGTTTCATTCTGGATACAGGTAATTTGTGTCTTTATTTTTCTCTATCAATCTTACTAGGGAAAGGTGAGTTTGATTTATTTATTTTTAAAGATTCAGTCATTTGTTTCTCTGATTTTTTGTCTTCAATTTCACCATTTTCTGGTTCTTTGGCGTCATTTTTGCTCCTTGACTTGGGTTTATTTTGTTATTACTTTTCTATATATTTCTCTCTCTCTCTCTCTCTCTCTCTCTCTCTCTCTCTCTCTCTCTCTCTCTCCTTGTATTGAACCTAGGGGCTCACACACTGCAGGCCTATGCTCTACCACTGAGCCACATCTTCAGTCCCTATTTCTTTTCTTTTTTCTTCTAAATAAAGTTTTTTAAACAAAATTATTAGTGCATTTTATTGTACAGAACAATAGTTTTCATTCTGGTATATTGGTACATCCATATAATGTATAATTTGATTATTTTCATCCCCATTGTCACCTCCTTTTCCTCATCTCTCCCCTAGTCCCCTTCCTTATATCTCATAGTCTTCCTTCTATTTTTCTTTCATCTTTCTTTTTCTCTGCTACCTATTATTTTCTTAAGATTCCACATTCAAAAGTTAGGAATTACAGGATTGATTGGAGATTTTTCTTCTTTTCTAATGTATACACATAGGGCTTTTAATTTCCCTATCAGCAGTGATTTAGCTACTTTTTTACAAATTTTGATATATCATATTTTCATTTTAACGCCGATTTTTGGTTGAGACTTCTGCTTTGCTGCATGTGTTTATATAACAGTGTATTGCTTTATTTTCTAGTATTTCTCCAAGTTCCTATTATTGTCCTGTAATTGAATTCTAATTTGACTCTTTAATGGTCAGAGTTCATATTATGTGTAATTATAATTCTTTTTTAATGTATTGGGTTTATTTTATGACCCAGGACATGGTATATCATGGTATGCTTTTGTGGGTACTTGAAAAGGATGTGTATTTTGCTGTTGTTGTATCCTATCATTTGACTGTTTTATGGAGTTCTTCTACACCCTGTGGATTTTGTCTAGTTGATAAGTCAATTGTTAAAGAGAAAGGTGTTAAAGATGGTGACTAACTATAATTATAGATTTTTTTTTCCTTTCAGTTTCATCAGTTTTTGCTTGACACATTTTTAATCACTTTTTTGGTGCATATGCATTTAGGGTGTTACATCTTTTTAGTGAAGTGACATGTCTATCACTTTATATCTTCTCTCTTTATTGCTAATAATTTTCTTTGCTTTGAAGTCTATTTTATCTTTTATTAAAACAGATACTCTGCTTTCCTTTGATGGAGGTTTGCTTATATTTTTCCTGTGTTTTTATTTCCTTCTTGATATTCTGAAGTTTCTTTCTTTACTATTTCTTTTCTAGTTAGAGAACTTCCATTAGCCATTCTTTCCAGTAATGCACGTGATAATGCTCTTAGTTTTCCTCCATCTGAAACAAGTTTTGGTTTCTCCTTCATTCCTAAAGAATATTTTCATGGGAAATATTACTTACCTTGTGGTCTCCATAGTTTGTGAGGAGAATTCTGTAATTTTCATTATTTTCCCTTGTAGGGAAGGTGTTCTTTTTGTCTTCTTTCAAGATTCTGTGCTTTTAGTTTTAAAAGTTTTCAATAGGATGTCTTACTGTGGCGTTTTTTAGTTTATCTTGTTATAAGTTTGCTCAACTTCTTGAATATGTAAATTTAGAACTCTTGCCAATTTGAGACATTTTTCAGACATCTGTCTCTTCAGGTACTGTTTTAGCTGTGCACCCTTCCATCTCTCTTTCTTGGATTCTGTTGACATAAATGTTAGATCTTTTGTTGTAGTGTTACAGACCTCAAGCTCTATTAATTATTAAATACACTATTGTTTTCTTTATTGGTCATACTGCATAATTTCTATTGATCTATCTTCCAGTTTAATGATTTTTTATCTTTGTCTTTTCCATTCTATTAATCCTATTCACAGAGATTTATTATTTTGGTTACTGCTGTATATTTCTTATCTAAATTGTCTATTTAGTTCTTTATATCTCCTTTATCCATGATGATACTTTCCATTTCTTTTTTCAAGTTTCTTATTTTTTTCATTCATTTCATTGTGTTCACAATTTTTCATTGAAGGAAATTTATAATGCTTGCTTCTGAATCCTTTTCAGATAATTTTAATATCTCTGTTACCTCAGTGTTGGCATCTATTGACAATTATTTTTCATTCAGTTTGAAATACTCTGGGTTCTTTGCATGATGAGTTACTTTCCACTGACACAAGGGTATTTGGGATGTTTTGTGAGTGTGGGTCTTCCTTCAACTTTCTATTTTAGTTGGCATTATTTAACATAAATTTAGCAGGGGGGAAAAGGTTGTTGACTCAGCAACACTGCCAGGTGGATGCAGAAGTTCAGGTTCACCATTTGATTTCCTCTGGTATCTAAGGGAGGTGGTCTCCTCATTACTGAAGGGCAGGGGTGGCAGTTCTAGCTACTTAGTAGTCTCCAATGACACCTTACTTTTGGGCAAAGAAGGAGCAATGAATCTCCATTAAGTCTTCTCTGCTTAGTGGATAGAAATGGTTTTGTAACTATCAGTTGTCAAGGAGGAATGAAAGTCCAGGGTGTCTAGATGGTCTTTCCGGATACATTTGGGGACAGCAAGCAGGGGTTCACTGCTACCGAGTGGAGACAAAAGTTCTAGCTTGGTCCTTTGCCTTCTCTCATACTGCCCTAGTAAGGGGCCCTAACAGGGGTGTTGGAGTGCCTCATTAGAGCTTTGTGAGGATGGAAACCTAATTTGTCCACTTGGTTGCGAAATGAGTGGGAGTAGGTACACGGTTTTTTTCTGCAGTATTAGGCTGAAGTAGAGAGCTTAACTCTTCTGTAAGTTTTCCATCTATCTAGGTTTTTCTTTTCTGGTTCTCTACTAGAGACCAGGCTTTTATTTTATCTGCACCCATTGGTTTTCTGGGTTACTGGGTTTTTAGCTCCAAGTTGAGACAGATGAGACAAAAAGAAAACCTAGGGAACTCAATGGTATGTTGGTTTTTATGTTCTGAGGTCTCTAGGCAATCTGCCTTCTCTGTATCTCTCAGTCTTCTTATTTTTATCTATGATATCTGGGATCTTGATCACATTTTGAAGAACTTACATGTCTGACACCTTTCTCAGCCAAGGTTCTTCATCTGAATCATACAACACAGAAAATTATTTGAATGACTATCTCCTCAATTCTCCCAAGATGGTATATAGTTAGGTATCATTCTAGAGCTATAGGAGAGAAGGTAATTCTTTATACATGATGGATGTCTTAGGATAGTAATGGCAAATCTTTTAGGAAGGGGTGTCCAAAATACAACCCAAAACCCACTTATTTATCACAAAGAGCCAACACTGCAATTAAACTTGAATAGTGAGGTTTTAGTTTAGAAAAAACCAAATCATATATTAACATCTTTGTCTTAAAAGAGAAACAATATGCCAGGCACAACTGTAATCCCAGCCCATGGGAGGCTGAGGCCGGAGGATCCTTGCAAGTTTGAGACCAGCGTAGGCGACATACGTGAGCTCAAGGCTAGCCTGAACTGCATAGTGAGACCCTGTCTCAAAAAGACAGAAAAAAAGGGCTGGGGATTTAGCTCAGTGGCACATCGCCTGCTTGGCAAGCACAAGGTCGTGAGTTCGATTACCAGTACAGGAAAAAAAAAAGAAAAGACAAAAAAAAAAAAGAAAGATGCTTCCTCAAAAGAAAAACAACATATATGCCATAGGTTTGCTACCACTATCTTAGGGCATTATCACTTTGTTTTTTTTCAGGCACCCCAATTGAGAAAAGTTGCCTTGTATGGTTATTTTTTATTTTTTGTCAACCAATTGGGAGTAATATATCTTATTATGGTCTGATTTGCATTTTCCTGATTAATAATGATGCTGAATCTCTCTTCACAAGTTAATTGGCCATATGTGTTTGCAACTCTGTAAAATGTTTGTTCATAAATTTTTTCCATTTTTCTATGGCATTAGTTATTCCTTTTTAATTATTTTTACATTTTCTGTATGTATCTTTGATATTAGCTCTTTCTCAGTTCTGTTTTGTCTATGTTTTCTCAGTTTATAACTTGGCTTTTCTTGTTCTTTAAGGGGTACTTTCATGAAAAAAGTTTTAAATGTTAATAAAAAGTCTACTGATGTTTTTAATTAAGGCACAGTCTTGTGCCTTAATTCATCTTTACTGTTCCAAGGTTAGTAAGATATTTACTGCCACTTTCTATTAAAATTTTTAAAATTTAGTGTTTGAAATTTATACTTTATAGGATTTGAAAAATGTCCCATCCAACATTCAGGTTGAAATTTAACTCATACTGTAATAGTATTGAAAAGCAGTACCTTTCAAAATGATTAGATCAAGAGTTCTGCCCTTAGGAATGGATTAATGCTCTTATCTTGGGAGTGGGTTAGTTAGCTAGAGTCCTGATAAAAAGGGTCAGTTCAGTTCAACCCCCCCCCCCATGGTGAAGTCTGCCAGGGGATGGCACAGCAGGAAGGCTCTTACCAGACACAGCCCCACTTCTGGGACTTCCCAGCTTCCAGAACCATGAGGCAAGTAAATATCTAGTGCTCACAATTTATCAGTTTCTGGTATTCTGTTATAGCAACAGACAATGAAATAAGATGATACTCTTAACTGATCTTATATATAGTGAGAATTTATTTTCATTTTTTCCAATGAATAATTATTTTTCTATCTTCATTTATTAAATAGTCTCTGTATTTCTCACTGATCTTACATGGTACCTCTGTCATGTATTAGAGCTCTACACACGCACAGATCTATTTATGCATGGACTCTTTATTACATTTTGAGGAATTTTCCACTCATTATTTCATACAACAAGAAATCTAACATTGATTATTTCATGGAATCCACAAAATCATTTTAAGGAGTGGGTGCTACATTCTCCGTTTTACATATTTAGGAATCTAAGGCTTAGAGAGGTTACTTATGTGCTAGAGATCATAGACTAGTTTATGACAGCTCTAAGCCCAAGACTCCAGAGCCCAAGCTTTAAAGAAGTAGTCAGTACTGGCTCTTACCTCATAAGGATGCTGTGAAAGTCGGTAAATATCTCATGCAGCAGACTATATATTTAGCTCTGTACTAACTACTGGGTGGATGCAGGCAAGGTTGAGGTAATATTGTAAAGGAAAGACAAGGTTTGTGTTCAGATGTCACCTACTTAGATGTGCTTTCCCTGATACCCTACCTAAGCTGCAGCCCTTATTCATTTTTTTTTATTTTAAAAATAAAAGGAGGAAAATATTAACAGACAGTCAACATTTTACAAAATAGCAAAGGAACAGTACAGACAGTACAGAGTTACAAACAGAGTGGTAGGGAATTAACAATGCTTGTTGTATTACATATTGATATCTTCAAAGTGGTTTCTCATGAAAACAGATATAGACATACAAAGCTGATCAACCCAGGACTCATTGACAGTTTCTTTCAGCAAAGAAATACAAGACAGTAGAACAGCCATGTTAACTATCCTGCATATACATACATACAAACTTTCTCCTTCTTTCCCTTCTCTTTTCCCATATCCCAGTTATCCTTTACCTTTGAGTGCTTTCCTATCAATTCACAATGTCTATCATATCTCCTAGTTTAAATTAACTCTTTCAGGTTTTACACTAGAGAAACAATGCGGTGCTTGCACATGTATGTTTGATTTATTTCACTTACGAGTATGGTCTCTAGTTGTGACCATTTATCTATAAAAGCCTCGAGTTTATCTTTCTTTACAGCTGAGTAATATTCCATTATATAAAAGTACCACAATTTTCTATCCAATCCTCAGTGGATGGACATTTGGGTTGCTTCCACATTTTAGCAATTACAAATTGTGCTGCTATGAACATAGGTGCACATACATCACATTTTTTATGCCATTAACCTGTTTTATTGTTTTTTAGATGACTATACCTCAATTTATACAGTATATCTACTTGTTTATGTATTTATTATCTATCTTATTCACTTGAATGTACACTCCATGAGGGCAGGGACATTGTTTTATTTACTGTTGTATGTCTATCACCTAAAACAGTCCCTGGCAGAGTGGAAATGCAGTAAGTATTTGTAGAATAAATGAATGTGTGAGTGAATGAATGAATAAAAAAGATAAGGCTTGTGTTATTGGAGAATAAGAGACTCTAACAGGAAATATGCTCATTTTAAGAAAAGAGATCCAAAAAAAATAAGAAAAAAATACCCATTCATTCAGCACATTTCTAGGATACCCACTATGCAGGTAGGACTGTGATGGATATTGATGGGTGAAATAAAAATATGAAAAAGACATAGTTTTTCCCTTAATGATCTTATAAGCTAGTTTGAAGTACCTATTTACATAAATTTCCATAATAGAAGAAAAGAAATAGTAAAAACGAAAATGTGAACAGAGAATTTACTTTAGATAGGAAAATCTAGGCAGGCTTAATGGGGGAAGCGGCCCTGTTGGAGCTGGGCCTTGGCAAGGTTTTCTTTCAAATAAGATAAATACTGTGGAGGTACAACACATATTTATTTAGCCAAAAGATACTACTTGCAGATATCTTGGCATACAGTACTCAGAGCTGTGGTAAATCCATTTCATTTATGGGAGCAAATTGGATTTTGCCTGGCTAAGAGAAGGAGGCTATTCTGTGTGAGGGAATGGATTGAAAGCACGGGGCATGTTCTGGCAAGGAGTCCAGTGTTGTAATAGGGCTCGAGGGAAGATGCCTGGTGGGAGACAATGTTGCTGGGATTGGAAGACAAGGAAGGGTTTAGGCTATTTGAAATTGCAGGGCACAATTGAGAGTGGAGGCAGGCATGCCATCACAGGCAATTATTTTTCTTTCCCTTTTTTTCTCCTTGTTCTGTCTTATTTTCTTTCTCGTCCCTTTTTCCCATAGCAGAGCACATTGAAAAAGACAAAAGGATAAAGAACTCAGAGATGTCGGTCATAGTTCAGTCACGGCACTGTTGCATGATGTTTGGAAATTTAATTCAATAAAAGTTGGTGGTAGGGGGTAGTGCTGGTTCTATAATTACACATATGACCTTCTATTTGGAAATATTTTTCATAGGCTGTCCAATAGGAATACCTGCTTTAGCCACCACCTCCCTTCACAAGGATCACTATATAGTGCCAAGTAGATACAAATGTGAGTGCATCCCTCAGGCATGTTGGAAAAGGACCACTAAAGTAGATGGTCTCAAAGTGCACTCTCTCTCCCACTACTACCTATCTGCCTACCACCTCATTGTATGTTCTGATTCTTTTCATATCGCCAGGCAAGCTTTTGGTCTAACAGTGGGCTTCTCTAGAGATTGATTTGCTCTTCTAGAGGTGGTGAGGGCTAAAACTTCTTGCCCTGGAAGAAAATTAACCATGAGTGGCCAAAGAAATGTGAAAGACTTGAGCACCTGCTCCACAAGGAAAGGGGTAGAATTACTAGGCTGCTGCTAACTTGCAAAAATAACTCTGGAGCTTGTTGGGAAGCAAAGGAAGCCTGATACTTTCAAAGAACATTTGTGAGAAATAGTGTATGTGTGTTGGGGTGAGGGCAGAGAGAAGAGAGTGGAATTTAAATTATAAAGTTATTCTGGAAGTTTTGATGCTTTTAGAACATCCCCACTGGGTCTAAACCTGAAATATAGCCAGGACAGGGTGTGAAAGGGGAAGAAGATGATCAGTCCAATATTCAGCCTTTTAGAAGCTGACATACCCTTAAGGAAGTTTTAAATTATACACAAATGAAAATGTACCCTCAGCATGAAACTCCATGGAGCCTAATTATTGGAGCAAATGTTTACTGAATTAATTTTAGAAATACAATACCAACACTGCCTGTGTCGCAATCTAGGGAAAGTATTTTCTTCTCAAGCCATATTCAGCTTGCAACAGGAAGCCAATTATCACCCTCAGAACATTTCTCCATGAAGAATATGTCATTCCTAAGGACACTTAAGGTTTAAGCAGGCTTAAGCACCCATCTCACAGTTTTCTCCTGTTTTTACCTTCTAAATGCATATCAATCCAAATCAAGATCATTTTTTGTATCCTAAAGATAACACTAACACATCAATGAAATAAATTCTGGAAAAGGACAGGCTTTTTTTTCTTTTGTTTATTTGAATACTCACATCAGCTTTTCTGAAAAACAGTGTAATAGTGCACCTCCACAGGGAAAATGCCAGAAACAACCACTGATACTGATTAAATGAAGGTGAATCCACTTTTATTACTTTCATGTCAACTTAGTAAATTTAATTGCACAACTAACAAATGTGGTCCCTTTAGAATTTTGGGGGAAGTGTTTTTCATGAATGGAAGGGGATAGTTTCTATTTACCAGATGTAGTCCTCTAATAGATAAGAGCCAGGTCTTATTCATCTCTTGGTTCCAGCTACAGATTAGCATATTAATCTACCTTTCTATTTGATATCACATAACACACAGTAGTAATATAGCAAATGTTAGCTGAATAAACATATTAACACATGATTTCTTTGCAATTGTCTACTGCTGAGACTTCTTCCAAACTGGTTGTATAACTGGACTAAATATTATCTTGCCAGGTTTAAAAATTTTTTATTAGCAAACTTTTTTCTTAGATATGAGTGATCTTTATTGACACATATTAATGGTACATCATTTTATAGTCTTTAAAATTATACATATTTGAAAAAATATGGATGGAAATTTAAGAAATTTTTCATGTACCAAAACAAGTTCCAGTTCCCTTTATAGATACAAGACAGAACTTTTCCAGACCTCAACTTGTGTAACCAAATACCTTCAAGTGGCAACCAAACATTCTAAAGTGCCTAAGCTGCCTGAGTATCATAGCACAACACAGCTGAGGACATGATGTTAGAATGACTAGAGTTTCACACTATGTTCACATTCCTTTTAGCACATCCCACATCCCACCACAGCTATATGACAGGTGTGTCCTGCTACCCTATATTTCTCCCAAGGAGCACCTGGAGTCTGTCTGGTAAACAGATCAAGAGCTTCACTGCCAACCACTTCAGGTGGGATGAAGATGACTAAATTTTCTGACCTTACAATAGGGAAAACATGATTTGACATATGCACTTGTACTTCTGGGGGCTATGGTACACAACATTTACCAGAGGAGCTACTCTAAAAGTCTAGAAGATATGGTTTTCCATACTTACAGGAATAACAAAAGAATCTACAAAAGGGAAATAACTTCATAAAACAGACTTGTTTTAAAAGAATATAGCATAAAGAATAATACACAAGAAAGCATTGTTAAAACATTTAACAGAAAAAACATTTGTTACCATAAGTTAAAAAAGAATGCTTGCAAGTCTATAATAAAGGATACCACAAATGAGTGAGAAAGGAAACATAAAAAGACTAGTAAATATTTGAAAAATATGTTTAAATTCATTATTCATCAGCAAAAATCAATTATTTTAAAGCAATAAGGAGCTGTCCTTTCTGATCTATGAAATCGGTTTAAAAAATCATAGTAGTGATAATACTGTCTGCCGGCAAGAGGACAGGGAATGACCCCCACAAGCACCATGGTTGCAAGTGTGACTCAGTGAAACCTTTGTATATGTTCCATGCTATTAGTCATCAAAATGTACGAGTCCCTTAATCCTTCAACATTACAATCTTACTTCTTGGGCTCTATTCTAGAGTAGTTCTTACTCATGAGTACATACAATAATGCTCATGAAGGATCTCAGGAGAAAATCTGCTAACCCCTGTTGTTAAAAAGAGGAAGATAAAGTAAGGATAGAAGTTATTCTGCAGAAGTGACTAGAAAAGTCACAGCAGTCTTCTGGGGTGCCAGGAATGATCTGTGCTTTCTGTCAAATGCTGGTTATGTGAGTTTGCTGTTTGTGAAAGTTTGTTGGTGTGTATGTATGGTTTGTGTATATTTACATACTTCAATAAAAGTATTTTAAGGGCTGGGGATCTAGCTCAGTGGCACAAGCGTCTTCCTGGCAAGTGCAGAGTCTTGAGTTCGATTCCCAGCACCAAAAACAAAAACAAAAACCCAAAGAAAATTATTTTAAAATAAAACAAACAAAAAACAGGCTTTGGAGAGCCCAGGTATTAATGGAAAGAGGATTACATTAGGAAGGAGTTCTGTGTTCCAGCTCCTTCCTGCCCAAAGTAGCTAGGGACCTCAGGCAAGTCCCTTGGGCTCAATCGCAGTTGAATCACCTATCAAAGGAGGAATAATTATATTCTGCTGAAAGACAATAACTGAGGTAGATGATCTTAATGTCTTTTTCTTTTCTAGGCTTTATGCCTCTTCAAGCCATAATAGTTCATTAAGTTTGCTGTATGTATCCCTCTCCTTCTCTACTCCCATCCACTGGTTCAGGACCATATTTCATTTTGCCGGGCCCTTTCAAGTCTTTTCTTCTCCAGTTCTAGTTATATCCCCTTACAATTCATGATAAAAACACTTTGGTTAGAGTACTTTCTGAAAGTACAGCTTAGATCACATCACTGCCTTTGTATTATGCACTTTCCCATCCCGCGGAAAAATACCTGACACACACAAGTTAAAGAAAGAGAAGTTTATTTTGTCTCATAGTTTCAGTGGGTTTGTTTCATGGCTGGCTTTCTTCCAGGCAGAAGCAGCATGGTGAACGGGCATAGAAGAGGAAAGTTGTTCACCCCATGGCAGCCAGGAAGCAAAGAGAGAAGGGAAGAGTTGGGGGAAAGGAATACACCTTTCCAGGTCATGCCTCCAGTGACCTAATTCCAAGCAGGCTCCTCCACTTAATAGCACATTTAGTTACTGAACGCATGGATGGGTGAATCCAGTGATGAGTATAGTGCCCCCATGACCCAATTACCTTCTAAACACATGAGACTTTTGGGGGGCATTTTAGATCTAAACTACAACACCCTCATTCAGAAACCTTAGAAAGTAGTGTGTTGTACATAAGACCTGCCGTGTAAAACCCTGGGTTTGAAGACTTTGTTTAATCTTGTATTATCTTCTGAATGTACATTACTTTATGTGTAAAGTTGATAGTATCATTTTCGCTTTGTATCTGCAGAGGGTTGCTTTCACAGATACCAAAATCTGTGGATGTTTTACTTCCTTATACATTACAAAACAGCATAGTATTTGTACATAACCTACCGATATCCTCCCATATACTTTACATCATCTCTAGACTAAATACAATGTAAATGCTAGGTAAATATTTGTTATACTATATTATTTATGGAATAATAATAATAATAAAGTCTCTCAATGTTCAGTACAGATATCACTTTCCTCCCAATTGTTTGATCCATAATTGGCTGAATATGAGGATATATAACCTGAAGAAAGAGAAGGCTGAATAGACTCATAGGAGTTTCCTCACAGAGTTATGGTAAACAGACTTTTACCTACTGGTGTGTTGAATCCTAAGCCACACTTAAGTTCATCAGCACTGGGAGAAGGCAAAGAATCAAATTCTTTAGTTGCTACTACTACTTGATTTACTCCAATCAAAGCAGAGAACACTTTGGAGCAGTCTGAGCTACAACACAAACCTTTCTAATCAACACACTGGCTGTTTGACAAGAGGACAAAAAGTGAATAGCATCTCTTGCTCTATAGGCTATGCCATAAAGGGGCACCCCACTGCATAGGACAACAGTCTTAACTGACAGTGAGCCCCAGCCTGGAAGATCTGTATTCGCTGTACACATCTAATGTAGTAAGAGCTGCTTAACAGAGATCTGGCACAAAATCAAGAGAAGCAGAAATCTTGTGGTTATCCTGCTGAGATAATTTAGAATGCATTAGTCAATGTTTCTCAGGCTGTTCATCCTAGATCAGGGTAATTATGGAGGGGAATAAAAAAGACCAGATTAGAAAATTGCTTGCCAGCAGAACCACTATATTTGTATATTTCAGTAACTGAAAATGGTATGTAGTGATGACTTGTTCCCTGCTCAGACTTTGTGCCAAATTTTCATGCAAACTCAGCTCTTAGCATT
The DNA here is from genome assembly GCF_000276665.1 of Chinchilla lanigera. Taxonomy (NCBI): domain Eukaryota; kingdom Metazoa; phylum Chordata; class Mammalia; order Rodentia; family Chinchillidae; genus Chinchilla; species Chinchilla lanigera. The sequence goes on along the minus strand of NW_004955473.1, from coordinate 4,286,805 downwards.
CACCTCAGAGGGAAATCTTGGTCCTTTGATTGGTCCAAAAGCCTCATAATATCTCTCTCAAGGCCACCGTCTTAGTTACTTTTTTATTGCTGAAACAAAACACACGATGACTAAAATTAAAGGAGAAAAGGTTGTTTTTTAAGCTCATAATTTATAGAGGTTTCAGTCCATAATCAGCTGGCTCCAAGGCAGGGTGACACGGCAGATAGGCTTTGTAGAGAAGAAACAGTTCATGGTGGGCAGAAGGTAGCAAAGCAAGCAAGGGACCTTGGCAGCTTCTTTCCACTCTTTTTATATTCTGTCTAGGCTACAGGATTTGACTGTTGGCAAACCAATCAGTGGACTAATTTAGTAATCACACACCCTTAATCCTATCACTCTTCATCCTAGCATTGCACCATGAATCAAACACATACTCTAGATTCAGCCACTTCTGAAAAAGCCCCATCTATGATCACATGAGGCTTTGGGGGCACATCAAGGCACAAGCCACAACATCCCCGGCCAGACCCCCAAAGACTCATACACATCCCTTTATGCAAAAGGCATTTAGCTATCTCTAAGAGTTGCCAAAATCCTAACGTTTTCAACATTGCTGAAAAGTCCCAGTCCAAGGTCTCCTCTGAGATTTAAGGCAGACTCTTACCTGCAAGCACTTATCCATATGAAAAGAAAGTTAAACACTTCCAACATTCAACAGCACAAGATAGACACTTACATTCCAAAAGGTACAAAGAAGGGGATACAAAGGAATGGGAACAAAGCAAGTCCCAAATCCCGCAGGGCAAACATTAAGTCCTGTAGTTCCACATGCAGCATCGAAATCAATCGTGGATGTAAACTCCAAAGGGTTTGGGTGGCTCCACCACTACGGTAATGCTGGTGGTTGTAGTTCCCACAGTTTTTCTCTTGGGCTGGCTCTGCTCCCTCCTTGTTTTCCTCAGTTAATCCATGTTCCTGGCTTCTCCAAACTTCTGGGATCTCCACTCCACCTTTGGTATTACACTAACAGCTTGACACACTGCCCTCTCAGGGGCATACTGCCTGGCCTCCCAGATCTTCTGAAATCTGAGTGAAAGCCTTCCTGACCCCATGACTCTTTTTTTTTTGTTTGTTTGTTTGTTTGTCTTTTTGAGACAGGGCCTCACTATGCAGTTTGGGTGGGCCCTGAGCTCACTTTGTAGCCCAGGCCGGTCTTGAACTTGAAACGATCCTCCTGCCTCAGCCTCCCCAGTGCTGGGATTACAGGTGTGTGCCACCACGCCCAGCCTGACCCTACAACTCTTGCATTCTGCATGCACCTAAAATCAGCATGATGTGGACAATACCAAGGTCTGCTGTGAGCTGGAGCAGCAGCCATACTTTTTCTTGCTTGGCTGTAGGGGTCCAGTGGCTATGAACCAAATCCCACCTTTCCTAGGCTGCAGTCATTCTGGTGCTCTGTGGCTCTCTTTTCAAAGCAAAGTCTTTCACTTTTGCAATTTTGAGGCTAGGAAGGGTGGAGTCCTGCTGCTTGTTTTGATGCCCTCGGGCCATCTTTTCTATTCTCCTCTTCCTTCTCAGCAATCAAGATCTCTGCTCTGTCTTTTCTGGAACTTCCTTTCTGACCAAACTCATAATGTTTTAAGTCATTCTGCTGGGCTGTTTCCTCTTGAGTCTCAACACAGATCCGGTTAAAAGTCCCCAAAAGCAGCCAGGCCACTGCCTCAACATTTGACTGCCTTGAAATTTCTTCCACAAGACTAATTAGTTCACCACCCTTAATCTCAGTTTTAGGCAAAATCTGTAGACATGAGCAAAATGCAGACAAACTTTCTGCCAAGCCATAACACACACTGCCTGGAGTCCAACACCTAATATAGTCAGTCCTTCTTCACAGCGGAAACTTCCTGAGCCTGGTCTTTACCAGAAACTTTTCTATCAGATTCTGATGGTCTGAGCTCTGACTATAATCTCCCATTAAGTGCAGCCTAAGGCATTCCAGCTCTACTTTTTCATCTGGCATTTACAATTCTTTCCTACAAGCCAGCTCCAAAAGCTCTTGCACCACAAGGTCACGTACAGTCACCCAAATGATCACACTTCTCTGGTACCAAAATTTGTCTCACTTACTTTTCTTGTTGTTGCTAAGACAAAATACCTGACACCCAAAGTTAGAGGGAGAAAGATTTATTTTGGCTCACAGTTTGTAGAGGTTTCACTCCATAATCAGCTGGCTCCAAGGCAAGGTGGCATGGTAGACAGGCATTGCAGAGGAGAAACAGTTCATGGCAGGCAGAAGATAGCAAAGCAAACAATGGACCTTAGCAGGTTTTTCTGCCCCTTTTATATTCCATCTAGGCTATGGAATTATGTGGTACCAAACCAATGTGTGGACCCATTTCGGAATTACTCATCCTTAATCCTAGCATTGCACCTTGAATCAACCACACAATCTAGATTTAACGACCTCTGAAAAAGCCCCACCTATGCCTAAATGAGGCTTTGGGGACACATCTAGACACAAGCTGTAACAGCCATTGGTGCTAGTGATACCACTCATATTACAAGACCTACATGATCCTAGAAACTAACCTTGGGGAAAGAAGGTACATTCTCCACGTAATTGCCCCAGTGATCTGAATAAAGCATCTTCAGACATTTTACTTTCCCTTCTCAAAGCTTCCTTGATTTACCAGAGGAAAGTAGACAGCTTCTTTAACTTCACCCCAATTTGACACAAAATGTTAATGAAAATATTTCACTTTACCCCAACTCTGCCCTTGCACTGAATTCTCTACCTGGCAAAGTACCCAGCACATAATAGCCACTCAGTAAATATTTGTTATTATTTACTATGCACCACAAGGTGGCACTTTTATAGCACTCAAAATAATTGCAAATAACCAAATTTGTGTAATTATTTGCTTAATGTCTGTCTTTCCCATTAGACTGTGTCACAGGCCAGGTTCAGCACTTTCTTACTCACAGCTTATTGTAGTAGCTTAATGCTTACTACAATGCCTCACACTTATTAAGACTAAATAAATATTAATTAAACCAAAGAAGATAATATGCTAAGAATTATTTATTCATTTTCTCTTTGAATCCTAGGACAGGCCTGTATACTTGGTACTATTATCTTTATGCTATAAGTAAGGAAATTGAGACTCCAAGTGCTATAATAACTTGCCTAAGGTCAGAGCCAGGATTCTGACAACATGCCCTCAACAACTGTTACTCTGCCTTCCTATTTTAAGTCCTGTTCTATTACTTAATGTTTTCTAAGCCTCAGGTTTTGTTTAAATCTGTAAACAAAGTAGGGAATGCCATCCGTCTTATAGATTTGCTGTGAAGTATGCTTGAATTTTTATATGTAAAGCACTTGGTCATAGTGGTTGGCATACAATCAATATTTAATAAAAGCTGCTGCTGCTTCCATTATTGTTGCTACTGAATCAAATATGCAGGAAAGTGACTGTAGTGAGAGAATGCCACCTGCAGAACTTGCCCATCCAAATCAGGACACTCCACTTCTACAGCTCGACGTATCTCTGCTGGCTTTGTTTGCCACTCCCATCAAGCCTCACCACACTCCATGAAACAGCTTGCACATGAAATTGCTTTGGTTAAAATTGAAATGTAAAATATGCGAAATATTTTTAAATTAATTCTATTACACAAGAAATCACTCAATGTGAAGTACTATAACCTACATAGATTAAATTGAATAGCTTACATTATCAAGGAAAATGAAGATTAGAAAAAAGAAATCAAGACTGTCTCCATCCTCATGACCACAGGGAATTTCATCATCATGGATTTTTATTTCAGCAGATAATAAATGGATACCAGGAAACAAAGCAAAGATAGAGAAAAACTACAAACAAGACACTCTCTTTACTCTGTTGAGATTACTACAGAGATAAAAATTTATACAACCACTTTATTTGCCATCTTTTGGTCTACTACTTCAGTGTCTCTTCTGTCACTTCAGTTCTCAATAGAAGACTAGACATATTCCATCACAGAACACTGCATATGTCTAATATTCTGAACCATAATGACCTATACAAACCTATTTAGTCTTATGCAGCACAGTGAGCTGTTCTCTTTCTCAAGGTTGCTTACAGGCTGGAACCATCTGGGGTGCTCTTAAACAAAAGTGACATCTGCTGCCCCAATTGCCTTTCTTATTTAATTGATTCTCAACACTGAGCTATAGAGCACTAGTTTCTGTTTGTTTCTTTTTGTGGTAGGCATTAAGAATCAAACTCAAGAATCTCTGAATACCAGGTAAACACTCTACTGCTGAGCCACACAGTACCAGCCATAGCCTGGGTATGAAAGTCACCTCCTCTACTTACTACCGGGACAAATTACTCAACACACCTGTGCTTAAGTCTTCTCATCTGTAAAGCATGAATAGTAATTGTATTGATCTCACAGGGTTGCAGGGGAAATCAAATAAGTAGGCGTATTTGAAATACTCAGAACAGCACCTGACATGCTGTGGTGAATGACTGTGCTGAAAGGCAACAGTGATATTCTGTGTTTGAAATTCATAGAAAATGAAGCTTCTTCACTGTGAGGTGCTACATTAGACTATATGAGGCTCATCTCATCTGGAATTTCTCTCAACTTTATAAATCAAAGAAATCTAAATGTGTCACATGTACCAGAGCAACCCCATTCGTGTATACCAACACAATAGTTTGTCATGGCCAGTTTCCCTTTGTATAAAAACATTCTAGGGAAAGTACAATGAAAATAGTCATTTTTTTGAGATAGGGTCTCTCTATGTAATTTAGGCCAGCCTTGAACTCACTATGTAGCTCAGGCTGGCCTTAAATGCATGACAATCCTCTGCCTCGGTCTCCCAAGTGCTGGGATTATAGGCATATGCCACCATGCCTAGCTGAAAAACGTCATGCTAATCTTTGTTATGGTTTGTATTTGGGTGTCCCCCCAAAGCCTCATGCGGTCATGGGGCAGGCTTTTAGGGTTTTATCGATTATGTGTGTGAGAGCTACACCCGCCCTAGGGTGGACAGTTTGCATATGTAAGGGAGAGGAAGAGGGTGCTTGTGGCCATTCCTCCCTTTTAGTCCTTGTTGCTTTTGCTGTGTTCTGCCGCCATGAGCTGTAGCCCTCTGCCATGTGCCACTCTGCCTTGTAACCTGCCAAGTATGGACTAAAACCTCCACAAACTGTAAACGAAATAAACCTTTCCTTCCTTAATTTTGGGCGTCAGGTATTTTGTCCCAGGAACGAGAGAAAAGTAACCAAGACAATCTTAAAAGAAACAGCAATGTTATTGGTAGTTGTGGCAGTTCTTGTCTCACTTGGCATCATTCTATCAGGAAGAGGAGAGTCCCACTTGGTTTATGAGGAGGGACAGAGAGCACTACAGAAAGTACTCTGGGCTTTTGCCCTACCTCTACTTCCTACTTAATTAACTGGTAAGATTAGAATGAAAATAAGCGCTTATTCATAGCCTAACCTGTGCATTCTTGTTCTCAGTTCCAAATCCCTATAATTGAGAGGACCCTTTTGTCTCTTGACACTGTCTTCTAGAGAAAGGCCAGCAGGCCTATCTTGCTGTTAATTTCTGGCTTTCATTTAAGTGTGACATAACCCATCATTCCCAGTGACACTGGTAGGGTAAACAATCTGCTCTGCTGACTCAATCTTTTCCACAGCTGGGTATCAAGGTACAGATTTGCAGCTGAAGTTGATCATAAGCCTCATTACACCTCAGGCTCAAGCCATGTTCTTTAATTGTGCTTTACATATGAAGCAGATACTATATTTTGTTCCTCATGGGGGTTTTGTGGTTTTACTCCCCTCTGTTTAATTCGTAACTGGAAACAGAAAATCAGTATGGTTACTTTTAGGCTCTCCAACCCCAACAAGCAACAGTAGTAACCAACACTTTAAAAAAATGTTTTCCCTATTAAGTAGCTGTGGAAACTGAGGCTCAGAAATGGCCTGTATAATTTATACTAGGTTAGAAGATTAATTAGTGGCAAATCCAGTACTAAGTCACAGTGTATCTACGGTATACTTTCAATATATGTCTGAATATGCTGCTTTCTCTTATCAAGGCTAAGATGGCCCTTGGAGGCCCTAAGGACAAGAATGAATTGCCTTAACTTTATTAAACTAACAGAGAGGAAAACAACCTTTCAAAATTTAACAACCTCCTTACTCTAAAATTGAATTTTACTGACCTTAACTGGATTTTTTCAGCCAAGTCTACTCACCAATCAAAAAACTGATAGAGTTCACCTGGACAAAATTATGCAATAAAGTTTAAGTTACCAGGAAAACCACAATTATAAATGTTTTCCTATTTGGATTGATTGGCCTTAAGGGCAAGTTGGGATTGGGAGGAAGATGCAAACTCTCCTGCCAAGTAGCAGGTATCACAGTTTTTGCTGAGCTTCCTACATTCAGCAATACAGAAGAGATTCCCTCACAGGCATTTCCCAATCTCCACGTCCTTCCCTATCAAAGGGCCCTCACAGGTGTTACAACCATAACAAACACAGAGTGTCACATACCACTGGATTAGCTTGTTACAAATCATTTAGTTATTCCATGGTGGAAGTCAGCATCTCTGTGTTATAGATAAAATTTCTAGAATAAAAATTAATTACTTACCTTCCATAGTCCTAGCTAATTTGAAATGATTATATAGGGCTGGAAATAACTAGTTCCTGTTTTGCCATGAATTAAACATGAGATTTTAGATGATTCACATCTCTTGGTCTCAGTTTCTTCATTTGTAAACTTGATTAGGTTAGACACAATCATCTCCAGTACTAAAATACTATGATTCAACATCTACCACAGCCTCTATCTTATCACCATATACAGCTAATTTAAATTTTGTCTGCTAAGAGAACTCCTAAAAACTTTAGTACAGTAAAGTCACAAAAATCATTCCAAAGCTATTCTGATGACTGGGGCAATTCAAGAGAAATATATTTGCATATTCCTATCCTGCCTCTTTTGTGTCACTCTCAGTCTCTCTTTTTCCAGAGAGCCTCTGGCAACGAAAAAATTCACACTGAGTTTCTATCAGACCTGAGAAACAAAGAAGTCTGCTTACTTTTTGATCCTCCAGTTATCAAGATAATGATTTTATTTCTTGAACTAGTAATCAGATAAAAATGTCCAAAAGACTAAAGAAACTGAGTAGAACTATTAGTCTACACTTTTTCTTATTTTAATTCCATCTGAAGGAACAATAGACTCTTCTTGCCTTTGGCAATATAATAATTCTGCTGACATGCTGGAAATACCCCACACCAAGACATAAAATGGTGGCATTCTCTTCCTTTAAAAACAATCAATGCTTTCATTTTGGACTTCAAAGTACATGTGAAATAAGTCTCAGCCCTGTGAGCCTGAGGTAAATCAAAGGGCTGTGCCATAGACAAGTTTCCTATTTCATTCCTCTTCCTTTAGATAAGAAAGGAAATAAAAACTCTCCCAGGCAGATGAATGCTCATCTCATTTTATATTTCTCTTCCAAATGAATTTAAACAATTTTGCCAATAATCTATACCAGTATAGTTAATTGTTCCTTATGTCTGATCAAAACTCTTGTTGCTACTCTGCAGGCCACTTCCTACTAACTTAGTCTTAGTACTGGTGAACCATTCACTGTCTCTGTATTGTTGAGTCTCATTCTGGCTTCTACAAATTCTAAAGGAAATCTTGAGAACTGAGTTAGAATGCCTACGATCTGGATTAGATACTTTCCGGAGTCCTTATCTTACTATAACATTCCTAGTGATATCAGTCTAACTTGGTCAAAGTTATTTTTCCTCTCTGGTTATTAGTACTTAATCCATAAAATGCAATGAGTGTGAACATATTTTAAGAGAAAGAGTCACCACTCTGATGCAAATTATTGAACTGAAGAGTCTTCCTGGAGATCTTGAATTTGGGATTCAATCATTATTGCAAATGGAAAATGGGTGAAGATCACTCTTTCCATAATTAGCTATTCATTACTAATACGAGCTTTGGCACTATGACTTACTATTGGGTATTTAAGTGCAAACATATCTTTAAATGCAAGCCCATATAGAAAAGACAGTGGAAATTGCCTATATCCACATATGGATGTTCATTTGGATATCATAATTATTCCTAGTTAGTTGTGCACTCATCCAGTGAGCTGCCATTTTCTTTGATTACTAGGCCACCCTGAAGTCATTTAAAATAAACCATCCAATTTTAGTCATCAGACAGTTGACTTTATTGATGCATGGAATCTTCCACTTTAGTGGTTCATATCTCTGCTTCTGCAAATCTAGCTGGCTCTCAAACCAGGAAGCAGATAGCATCTTTGGGAAAGGAACCTGGCATTGTGATTTTACATAAAGTCAACAATCTTATACTTTTTGCCATAGACTACCACATGAATAAATGTAATTACTGCTATCTTAGGCAATTTGTGCAGCTGTAGCAATACCGAAGAAATATTTCCAAGAGTAAAAGTTGAAATGCAAGAGCAAAAATACTCTGAAGCATTCTGAGGTCACCTAAAAGCTACAATGCTGTTAGATCCTTAAGAACGTTGTAGCCAGACTCCTTATGTAATCCTGATTACTTAAACCTACTGCACCTTGAGGCAGAACACCCAGATTCCACTCACTAGTTTTCCTTGGGCATTTATGAAATGTTATCTGGTAATAGCCAAGGAAGCCATTAGGACCAGGTAATCTTTTGGCAGAGTTCCTTTGTGGTTGCTCTATGGATGTAATTTTACAAATGTTTGAGTTGGCCCATTAGGGACAAGTGAGGCTATCAGTTAATCAATATCAAATATTAAGTGTCCAGTTTTGTGCAAAACTCTACATTGAGAGTGACAAGAAATTAACAGATTATAAGGGCAAAGGGAAATTCTTCAACTAAATATGTGATTAATTGACAAATATTTCTTGAGTATATACTGCAGGTAAGATACTGAATCCTTATTAAAAGACATGTGAGTCAGGGATACTTCCAATAAAGGCTGATGACTGAGTTGAGCTGAGTTGAAAGACTAAGACAAATACTTGTAACCAATATGGGTAAACAAAAGTTCAATGTGCTCCATAATCAAGTGATTCACATTAATATACTGACCAAAGGATTTCAGAGGTATAAAAGAAGACTTCTAACTAGGATGATCCGGAAGGTTTCTTGGAAAAGAAGGGGTTTGTGCTAGGCTGTCAGTTGGAGAAGATTCTGATGGGTGAATGCAAGGAGAACACATGAGGCCAAGAAATCAATGGCATGAGAAAAGTACTGAGATGGGTGAGCACACTGGCTTTGGCAAGAGGTAACTGACTGGCTTGGCTGAAACAGAACACTTGTTTTGGGGAATAGCACATAAAGAAAGATAAAAAGAAGGAAATATGGCATCTCAAAATTTGAAAGGACACATAGGGATTATCAAATCCAAGTTCTGCTCCTCTTATTCTAACCTATTTATGTCCACACATACACAGCTTTCTTTATTCTGCTACCGGTGATTAGTATACAGTATAGTAGTGGGGCTAAATTTCCAGTATCAGCAGACATAGTAACTATGACATAGTACTTAGGAATAAGGTTTGAAGTTTGAGCCACGGCTAAACCAATTCCTAGGTAGTTAACCTTGGATAAGTTTATTTATTGTTACTTTTTCGTCTATAAATATAGGCGTTAATACACTAACAGTGAAGGGAGGAAGAAAAGGAGAAAGGCTTAAAGAACACAAAAAATGAAAAACCAGCAAAGCATATTGCTACAGAGGTGAAAGTAAAGAGAATTTAAGAAAGGAAGAAGCTGTTAATTAGCATAAAATAAAACAAAGAGGTCAAGATAGTTGACAAGTACCAAATCCCACTGAACTTGACAATATGCAGAATTTTAGTTCATTTTCTGTTGCAATAACAAATTACCTGTGATTTATTTATATCTTTCTAAAGAAAAGGCGTTTATTTGGGCCATAATTTTGGTGGCTAGCAAATGCAAACAGCATGGTGCTCCATCTGGCTGCACTGCAACATGGCAGAGAAATGGAAAGGAAAGCAGCCATCTGTAGAAGTGGCATGTATACAAACAAGGAAGCAAGAAAATGAGGAAGGGTCAGGGTCTTTCTTTTGTAACAACCTGATCTCTGGAACTTATCCACTTCTGAGAGATCCAACCCACTCAGAGAGAACAGTATTAATCCACTCATGAGGGTAGAGACCCCTTGACTTAATTATCTTCCACCACTGCCCCTTTCTTAAAGGTTCCATCACCTCAATACTGCCAACACTGGAGAGTAAGATTCTAAAACATGAATCATTGGGGACATATATTCAAACCACAGCAGAGGTCACTGGCGACCCTTAGGGAAGAAGCTTTAAGACTATAATCCCAGCAGTCTGGAAGCTAAAGCACGAGGATCACAAGTTTGAGCCCAATCTTGGCAACTTAGTCACTTAACAGAACCTTGTATCAAAATAAATAAAAAGGGTTGGGAATGTAGCTCAGTGCAAAAGGTCCTTGGTTCAGACCCTAGTACTGAAAATCAAAACAAAACAAAAACACAGCTTTATAAAAAAGAAGAGAGAAAATTTGTAGAAAAAGGACAGTGTAGGAGGGATGGGAAGTGAAGGGAAAAGAACACACAATGAGGAACTGGAGCTGCAGTTCGTTCTCAGCTTCACTTTATTTTCAGTGAAAAAGAGAGGGACAGACGGCTTTGACTCTATGGGGTTACCAGGAAAGAGAAGCAATGGCTGCATAGTATCTCAGCTTAGAACGGAAATGGCTGCTAGTTCCTACAAGAATTTCCAGCCCTAGTTTCCTCTTTGCACGATGTAGGATATGGTGACAAAAGAAAACGGCAACTTCTGCTCACAAAACACCTTGCCTCTTCCTTTTGTGTAGCAATGCAGAGAAAGAAAATAATATTATAAAGCAATTTGCCCATTTATAATATCACAAGAATGCCACAGAACAATGACAAGAGACTCCCTGTATAGCAAAGCCTCATTAATTTGGACTACAGTAATTTGGAATTTGTGGTTAACTTGGGTTGGAGTTACCTTTATACTGCTTACAAAGACAGGGTTCACTAAGCAAATAGTGTGAACGAGATTTCAAGAGAGTTAATTTAGTCTGCTAGGGTCTTATTTCACCTATTTTAAAGAACATACTGTTTTTAAAGAAATTCAGCATATTCATGATTTGAATGCAAATTCATTCTGCTAATTATGGATTATTGTAATCTACTGTTAAACTCCTATATCTGCAACAGTTAACTTTGCTTTCACTGAATATGCTCATTAGAAATAAAATATTAATTCCTTAAAGTTAGTTCATAATTCACATTAATGCATATCCTTTTCCCCCACTCTTATGAGTTAACTACATTTCAGGAGGTACTCTAAACAAACTATTTAGGGTACTCTAATGCTCTAAACAAAAGCATTATTTATGAATAGAGACAAAAACTAATAAGCGACCAAAAAAGGCCTCAGACCAGCCAAAATAGATCTTTTAAACTTGGTGTGATAAACTCCATGTACTCTATCCATGGCAGATTCCATGGACGGCCAACTTAGCTCTTAAAATAGTACGAACATAACACATTAACTGAGAGAGCTGGAGAGACTGTTTTTACATAAAGTTCATAACTAATTGGAAGGACACTGAGAAGAGTAAGAAGTGAATGCAGATAGGAACCATGATTTGTATAAAATGTAACTATAATAACTACAAAACTACCACAGTCTAGGATAATTTAGGATAGAGGCAAAAGGCCTATATTCCTTAGAAAACCATAGAAGCTCTAATAGGGGATTAGAATGCAGTACAATAACTAATGACTGGAATTATGCCCCTAAAGATAAAACAGTTAAATTATGTTGAATATATGCTTTACAAAAACAGAGAAGCTTATATACACACACACACACATACACACACACGTACCCATAATAGTTAACCTAAAAATGCGAAATATGTTGATGCTTAGAAAGATAAGGTTTGTAATATTATCACATAGTAATTATCATAATAAAATAGCAACATTTATTAAGTGGTAACTATGTGTAGATACCATCCTAAACACTTTACCCACATGATTTCAACTAATTCTCTGAACAATCCTAAGAGGTTTTAAAGAAAGTAAAACACAGAGAAGTTAAGCAACTGACTCCAGGCCACAGAGAGAGACAGAGTGAGTGTTAGAACTCAGGGCAATTCCTTGGCTATCCACCATGCCTTTTTGTGCTCCAGAAAATTCAGCTTCTTTCTTGAGGGCTCCACATAGCTAATGTTTTCCTGCATTTTCATTTTCTAGACTCAAATACCTTGATTTATCAGCAGAAAGAGAGCTCTGATCTAAGAGAAAGATATGATATTCTTTTTATAAACTCCATTTTACAAGTTGAAAGTAAAATTACAGTAAAGAAAAGTAATGAACTATTTATCGGGCCCATCTGAAAATCTTCCACATCATTCTCTATGTATTAGAGATTCTATTTCCAAATGAGGAATCAAGAAACAAAAAGATGGCATTTTAAAATATCAAAAGATCAGTTAATATTGGGTTCTCCTATTGTTTCCTTATTCCTTCTGGAGGAATTTAAAATGAGACTAGATCAATGGGATCTATGGGCTGGGGGAACAGCGAAAGAATGTAAAAATTCAGTTGGCTGTTACAGAGGATTTAGGAGAATCTGTTTACTGGCTATGCTAAGAGAATTATAAGTGCATAAAATACATGAAGGCATGGTATGCATTTGGAGGAGCAGAGGTGGAGGCACAAATGTATGCAGTTCTCTGTGTTAGAAGAAAGTTGAGAGTAGCCTGCCATATGTAAATACAAAGTATTTACTTTGTACAGTGAATAGTACAGTGAATAGTCAAATGTACAAATGTACAGTGAATAGTCACTCATACAATCCCTTCTACCCAAACTGATGCTCTCTATTCTTCTCTCATCTTGACTCTGTCTATTCTTCAAGGATCATTTTTAAATGTCACTTCTGCCATGAAGTATTTCACAATGCCTAAAGCTAAATCAAATTCTCCCTTATTTCTGCTCCTAGAGGTTTTTTGCCCCTTATACCTATTTGCCACAGCATTGGTGATATTCTATCTTGTTATTAAGAGTTTACTTACATGTGTTTCCCTCTTTTCATTCTATCATAAAGACAGGGACCTTTTAATTCTTTAGTTCCTACAAGTCCTAGCATAGGACACGCTACATACTAGGCTCTGGGAAAATGTTGACTCAAGTAACACTGACTTAAGACAGCGTGTTATCACCTAGCTTACCTGAAGGAGCATTTGTTCTCTTTCTTTTCTTGCTTGAGTCCCCTCCATTTTCAATGAGGCCTTCTGTGACCAAAGGGCCACTGGCACTACCAAACTGCAGGGGCTCGTTGTTGTTGGCAGGGTCAAAGGGCAGCTGGTTCAATCCTAAAGAAGAAAAAGAAAGCCAAAGTCCAGACTCCATTAAGGACTGGGATCATCTCCAGATTTCTTACGTGAGCCACTAAGTGAAAACCTTTTAGGTCTTCAGAGCCTAGGTATAATAGATGAATTCCTTAAAGACACTTGCCCTCTGCAATTTTTATAGATCTTGTTTACAATTATAGAATTAAAATATAAGAGGGTGGTTTTGTCATTCATTAGATCCTTCCTGTTACTATGAGAATGTCACATTTTTGGTCACAAGGCAGCAGTTGTTTTCCTTTCTTTTTTGGGGAGTAAGAGGAATTGATTTAAGGACTTCGCCCTTGCCAGGCATGTGCTGTGCCACTGAGCTATATTCCCAGCCCTAGTAGTTGTCTTCTACTTCCTTTAAATAGAAAACACTAGCTGGGCACAGTAGCACATATCTGTAGTCCCAGCTACTTGGCAGGTTGGTGCAGGAGTATTGTTTGAGCCTAGGAGACAGAGGCCAGCCTGAGCAACAGAGCCAGTTTCAAAGAAAACGATAGCAGAGGGGAGGGGAGGGGAGGGGAGGGGAGGGACGGGAAGGGAAGGGAAGGGAAAGGAAGGGAAGGGAAGGGAACGGAAGGGAAGATCTTCTTTAAGGCGCCAGTGGGAGTACCCATTCATCCTTTGAAAAAGGTTGGTTTGTATTCCTTGGATTATCTCCTAACGTTTTTCCATTATCTCATTACAAGTTTTGTTGAACTGATGCAGATACAATCATTAGACTATCTTGGTATCCAAGTCACTTCCAATGAAAACAGTCTTCTAAAAAAAGTGAGAAACCATAACTCCATGGCAAATGAGAAAAGAAAACTAAGGTAGAGATATCTAGAGTTGGTTGTGTAGTCACTGAAGTGATGGGGAGTTATGACCCAGGTTTGAGTGGTATTAATCTGATCTCTACAAATGCTGCTGATGGCATGGTCACTTTACTAGGCACTGTGACATCATATAAAATGGCAAAAGGCATTTTCTACGCTCCAAATCCTCCAAATCTCATATAGTTCAGTCAGGGATGAGGAGAGATTGTTTGTTACACCTCTGGGAACAGCACCTGGAATTTCAAGTGTTTCAATTAAGACTTCATGAAATGCAGAATCAAAAGCTATGTTAAAGCCCCGAGTAAAGACACCTTGTTTAAGCCTTTTATCCACTAGTTCTCTAGTCCTATCAAAGGGGAAATCAGGTTAGCATGATATGATTCATTCTTTAACCCCCATTTTTCTGTGGCTATTAGCTGTACAATTGTTGAGGTAATGTATCAAAATATCAATAAAAAGCTTTGAATCCAATTAGCAAAAGGTCAACCAAATTTCAGTAAAATGAATGCTAAGGTTCTAACAAAATGACTCCACATTACTGTTTTAAATAAGGAGCATCCCCTAGCTGATGTTTTCAGCCCACATTAAAAGTACTATTTCTTCAGCAGTCACACTCCACTTTGAACACATCCATTAAATATCCTTTGAGACTTGTCAAACATCTATCCTTTCCATCATGTAAATAACTAAAGGAAAGAATAAAACTTGATTCTATATCTTAAGTCAACTATTCACTGCATCATATCTGCATCCTATTAAATCTCTAACATGAGTAGAACTAAAGAAACAAATGCCAATAGCTGAGTATTAGAAAATATTGATGTCATGACAGATACTATTTTCAAAGAAGACTAGACTTTTATATGATTTACAAATAAAGACGGTTGTTGCACTTGAGTAATACTAGAGCAAAATATGATCAGTGTACTGTTCCAAAACTTCCCTTGGCATTTCTTTCTGCAATATCCTATTGATCAAAATAAGTTCCATTAAGATAGAGTGGTATAGTGTAATGAGCCTGACAGTTTCAAAACTCAGGTATTCTTTACTAGCTAGACAGTTTTTTGGAAGTCATGTAAGCTTAGTCTTAGTTTCATAATGTATAAACAGAAGTAATGAAACTGCACACAGGGTTACTGCAAAGATTAACAAATATGTATTTATGGTAATCATATTACTCTTAGTAAATTAAAACAAACTTTTCCCTGTAAGCTTGTTAATTTTTCTAAGGAGGATATCTCTTCCTCCCTTTACTTCCCCATAGCTATATCCCTTGTGTCTAGCACCACACACATAGTGAATGCTGAATGAATGAATTAATCTTCAATAAGTGGGGGTAGATGACTCATTACATTAATCCATGTAATTAGAATAAAGACTTGGCAGTTGATAACCAAGAATTAATGCCATCACTGAAAAGTTCTGTTGCTGATTATAGCAATATTACTTAAAATAATTAGATTTTAAATGCACCTCAATCATTTGAGTACTATACCTCAGGTTGGGTAAGGTCCTGATTATAAGGAATGCTTAGGTGTTAGGAGTTTCTGATTAATGACTGTTAATCATAAAAGTCTTTTTTATTTTGTCTTGCACGTGATACTTTTACAGAATAATATCAGTCCATTTTCCTGCCTTATTAAGTAGCTGACTAAGGATCTTACAAAGCTTCAGAGCCATGGCCAATAAAAGGAGGCTAATAATAGTACCCAACTTATGGGACTGCTAAAAATATTAAATGAGATCATATATGTAGAAAATTCTGCAATACACCTAACACATAGTAGATGCTCAATTAATGTGTACACCCATACATATACATACACACACAGAGTACTATCTGAGGCATAACCCTGCTCTCCTCCTTCCTACTTTTACCCAGGTAGGCTATCACCATTTCCATTTCATTTCAAGGTGAGCTGGGTGAGCTATCAAGAGTACAACCTGAGTGCTGAAGCTGAATGGACATGGCAGGCTCAATAAATATTAACTACTACTATTATAAGATTGAATTTCCATTTTTAATTTCATGAATTATTGATGTATAACAAGAAGAGATTGATCTCCACTAGCTAGAATTTGCCCTGGTGCAAGGATGTATCCTACTCTCCTCACTGAATATTTTCATTACTGTTTGTAACTTTTTGTAAAAGTTGAAGGAATCCAGGGGAAGAAATCTGTTGAATTAAAGGTATTCAGTTACAGATGTCTGACTATGATTTTGTCTGCCCTTTACTTGGTCCCAGATGATAATGTTGAGTGACCTGGGTGTTTATTTCCTCACAATAATGTACAGATTTTTCTGGCACTAAAATAAAAGAAATTTCAAGCACTTCCTGTGTATTCATCTCCATGATCCAGGTGTGTAACAACTCTGATAATTTAGTGCAACATCTCACCCTTGATTTTTGTAAGGAAAGATTTCATATCAAGGAGAGAAAAATATCTCACTAAGCTGATTAATTTAAACACAAATCCACATTTCACATTATCCAGAACCCAACAGAGTCTGCAAAGATTTATACTTGAAGAGCAAGGGTTACAGAGATAGGAAAACCCTACAAGCCCTTAATACAGCCCCTAATACAACAGTAAATAAACAGACATATAGGATCCATTCTGTTTTATGTATATGTGATCCATGACCAATATTATTTTAATTAAAATAGTACCATAAAAATTATTTACACCCCACAAAGAAACCATTACTTTAATGCAAAGAATTCTTGTTGGTAAAATTACAATGATGATGTAAACATAAAATATTAGCAATTACCATATTATCATTCTTACCTAAAATACAGAATTTATCTTTAAATCTCCGATGGAAGCAATTCTTATCAGTTTCTACTAGATGTGATGAACTGGAAAATATTGGATTTGAAAGAAACTGTTGAGGTTATTTATTATCTAGTTCATTTTTCTGTGTAATCCAGGAATCTTTACAGAATTCCTAACAGGCCGCAATCCCAGGGTACTTCTTTGCCGAGGGTCCACTTCTTGCTAGGCTCCCAGGCACTCGGTTCTCCTCACCTTTTAAAAACTATCACCTACTCTATTTGGAGGTGTTCCTTTTTATTTTCCCCATATTGTCAGTGGCATAGAATGTATTTTATTGAATTATCCTGATTATTGTCCCCAGAATGAACACATAAGATGTCTAACTTGTAACGGATTCTACTGATAGTCATTGCAAGAAAAAAAATGAGAAGCAAAGGATACTAACAATAAAGTCAGAATTTTTCTAAAGTCTTACACAATTCCCTCAGCCCCTGCCCTTTTACTTCTGAGGACAAACTTAATAAAACTTTGCACCATGATCATTCTTTTCCATCACATCTTCTCCCCTTATCCCCCAAGCCCACAAAATTTAGTTTGTCCAAACAGAAGCACAAATTGATGAAATACAGACAGATAAGCAACATTAGTGTGATAGATTTCTGCTATTTCTGTATCTTATGCTCACAATCAAACAAATCCATGTGATAATGTAATCTTGTCTAAAACCAATTTGACTAGTGTAGACACCTGACCAGCTGTTATTTCACATCCTGTCAAACTATAGATTATCTGACTTCATAGCACACATGAGGCCTCTTTAGAAAGTATGCATATTGGGGAAGGTTGGGGGAATGGTCCTTGGAGAATGACATTTCTCTTGCAATGAAAGCAGGGGGTCAAACATCTCAGAATGATGTGTGGTTCCCAGTGAACTACAATCTGCAGGTCAAGGAATTCATATGAAATGATGTCTGTGATACACATGCAAATGATTCCTGGGTTTTGTGGGAAGCACTGAAGAATTTTTGTGATTCTTGTGAAAGAAGATCAATGATCTCTTTATAACCAGCTGCAATAAGAGTTACTGTCACAATTTACTTTCCTGGGCTTTCTACTATCAGGCCAAATTAGGACCAACCTTCATGATGCAATCTAATACTTTTAATGATTGCCCCAGGTTATAGTAATGAAATTTGACCCTGTGGATCCATGCTATCTTATTTGCAGCTGGGGCTCATAGCCTCCATAGCCATAGCACAAAGAGACACAATTCTACTCTGGATTAGTTCAGTTTACAAACAAATATCTAGCAAACACGTACTAATAAAAATAAAGATTAAATTTTTTAAAATCAATCAATATTCAGCCTAGTATTCAGCCATGTTGGCACATGCCTATAATACCAGCACTCTAGTAGTCTGAGGCAAGAGGATGTTAAGTTTGAGCACAGCCTGGACAATTTAAACACTTGTTTAAATTAAGACAGTAAATTGAGGCAGTAAAAACCAAACAAAAAGGGCTGGGGATGTAGTTCAGTGTGAATGGTATGGGTTCAACCCCCAGTATTGCAAAATAATAATAATAATTATTATTATTATTATTTTAAAAATTTTAAAATGGCTAAAATCCTGAGAAAATTAAAGGCAGCAATCTCCAGAGAGTAACTGATGCTCAAAAAATAAGTATCAAGTTTTGGTAACAGGAATATTCTAGCTAATTTATTTGTAAAGCAAATTTATTCAACCTGAATCTTATTTTCCATGTGACTTCAGTTTTAAATCAGATATTGGACTGTATGGTGAGAGAAGGGTGTCTCCAAATTAGTTTTTTATTCAAAACTTTTGGGAAAATGAGAGATAAAGGTAATGCTCAGGCCCTTAACATGTTGTTGGTGCTTTTGTTGGATTTGTCCATCTGTAGAAATTTCTCCTCACTTTTGTTCACCCTCCCCATTTCCTCAGTTCAGGCCTGAAAAACCTCTGAATTTACAGCTCTCACTATCCAGCCATTCTTTTTTTAGTTCTGAAGGAACAGTCACAATGTTCAATAGAGCTGGACTGCAATTCCACTCATTATCCAAGGGCTTAGCAGCCAAAACAACTGAACATTTTTCAGTTCCAAGTCTTAACTGATATCAAACAAATAAAACCTATTTTGTCAATTTTGTGAATCCAATATTAGATATAACTGGTTTAGGTAAAGCAAGGGCAATTGTGAAAGATTAACTGGTAAGTAGAATTAATGAGAAGGGAAGGGTAAAAGCCCTCTTCTACTAAGGGGCTTTCTTGAGTGTCAGTGGACATGAAAATTTTCAGAGCGAAATTTAGGCTCCCGCAACCTTTTTCCAGATCTGACACAGGTGACAGACAAGTTTGCACTGGCAGTGAGTGATCTTTCAATCAACTTTTAGTAATTCCCTAAACTCCTTGGTCAAGGCACTTACTCCCATCATGGAAAAAGCTCCAACCATTTCAAGCTTTATCTCTTAGTATTATGCCCAGTTTACAATCTATTTCAAGACTTTTCAGACGTTCTAATGTGCATGTGTTCCCTGGGGATCTTGTTAAAATGCAGATTCAGATTCAGTAAGTCTGAGTTGTGGTCTGCTTTTCTGACAAGTTCCCAGATGCTGCTGATTCAGCTGGTATGCGGATCTCACTTTTGGTACTTTCTAGCATTCACAAATCCATCTCCATACCTTTGGTGCACTGTGCTCCTCAATCTGCTTTTTATTCCCGCAGTAGTGGGGATCAAACTCAAGTGTGCTCTATCACTGAGCTATATCTCCAAACCTTTTCGAGAAATTTTTATTTCAAAAGAGGCTCTTGCTAAATTGCCCAGACTGGGCTTAAACTTGCAATCTTCTTACCTCAGCCTCCCAAGTAGCTAGATTTACAGGCGTGCACCACCACAACTCAATAAGGCCTGTTTCTTCATTTCCAACTTTTAAAATAGTATCATTTAAGCCCATTCTGAACAACTTCGTGACTTAGGAAGACCCTGTCCCAAATAAAAATAAATTTTAAAAAAAGGGTAGGGATGTAATCAATCAATCTCTAGGAATGCAAAAACAAAACAAGCAGAAAACATCACAACTACCCTTCCTTTAGGGTAAATTTCAGAGGCTATTTCCTTCATGGTGGTATTTTTTCTTGTTTACATATATGCAACCCAATATACACATAGCAATGGGCAAGAGGCACCACCCATCAGGAATGCTACCATTTGTTGTGTGAATAATACCATAGATATATACAGTATCCCTTTATTTTATTTTGTAGTGATTATTCCTGTTTTATTACAAAGAATGTGTAACTTTCCAAACGTCACATAGCTAATACACAACAGAAAAAAGAACCTAGGTTTTTAAATTCCTAAACACAATTCTGACTCGCCTTAGATCTTAATCTGTACCTTTTCTATGTATTTTAGAACATGTCTTGTGTTTTACTTGGGTTATTTTGTTTTATCCTCCCTTCCCTCTTACCTTACCTCACCCCTACTAAATTGTAAACTCCTTGAGGACATCCTATTCAGTCATTTCTTAAACACTCTTCCTCCAAGATGCCTGGTGTGGTATTTTGTATAATAGTATAAGAACTGTCAAAATTTATATTGAACTTTGGGTGAAGTAGTTGTGTTGTCCACACCAGATGCCAAGCGACCTGTTTCTAGAGGCAGTCATGAAGGGAAGATGGGGGTAAAGTTCTTGGGTTCCTATTTAGCATTCTTTCTCTATCATAAGATTCCTAAAGAATCTTTGGGGAGTGGTAATACGACTATCAGTCTACCCTTAACTTTGTGTTATGGTTTGGATCTGAAATGTCCTCCATAGGCTCGTATGTTGAAGCTTTTGTCACCTGCCTGTGGTGCTACTAGAAGGCAGTGGAACGTTTAGGAAGCGGGGCCTAGTGGAAGTAAGCTAGGTAAAATGTTCATTTGTACTAGTCACATTTGATGCCATATCCTTGAAGGGACTACTGGAACCCAGGGTCCTTCCTCACTCTGTCTCTTTGCTTCCTGACCACATGAAGAGCAGCTCTGCTCTATGATGTATTCTGTGCTATGATGTTCTGCTTTGCCACAACCCCAAATCAACAGATCCTACCACAGACTGAAACCCCTGAAACTATGAGCCAAGTAAGTCTTTCTGCTTTTAAGCTGATTAGATCTGCTACTTTGTCACAGCAAAAGAAAATGAACACTTTGTCTCTGTATACATTTTTTGCCCTTTCTGAATGGCAAAACACTTTTCCCAATGACTAAGACCCTTACATAAGAAAACACTACCAAAAAGATCTCATATATGGATTTTTGATTAATAGTTCCATGAGCACCAGATCACGGATCCTGTTTTACAAACTAGTCAAGAAAAGACAGTTCCTAGAGATGTGTTTTCTAATACAATAGACACAGTAGCCACTTAAATTTAAGTTTAACTAAAATGGTTTAAACTAAAAAGTTCATTTGTACTAGTCACATTTCAAGTGTTCAGTAACCATTGGTAGCTAGTTGCTATCGCATTGGACAGCATAGATCTAAAACATTTCAATCATCACAGTAAAGTTCTACTGGACAGTGCTGCTCTAGCATCAGACTTAGATTCAAATCCTTCTACTATATGCCACTTACTAGGTATGTACCTTACTAAATGTGCCACTTATAAGGTATATAAAAGAAGTCATTTATCTCTCTCAAAAGGTTTCTGCATAGTAAAGTGGGGATGATAATGTCTCCCCTTATAGGGAAGAGATGAAAATCAATGAATTTGCCTCAAAAATGAAATAGGAACATTGGAGTAGTGTGGCTCCTTATGACTCCAGATTACATATGATTTATGTTTTGGAAGATGTTAGCTTTGTGTTCCTCTTCTAAGGCACTTTTTCTGCCAGGTAATGTATAGCCATTAAGGTAAATCATTCATAAATAATGCTGCAAATAGTCAGTGATTGCTCTTTGCTTGGACTATATTTTGGACAGGAGACCACATCTGTCACTGCTTTGAACTTTCCAACATAAAAGTATAACAATTTCTGCTTGTAAGTGAAATGATTCCTTCCAGAGCTTCAATAACAGTTCAAGCTGGGTGTTCTACTATTGGAGCACTGCTTGCAGTGAGAGTGGATAGGGATAGAGAAGGACCATTTCTCTAAATCCGTATTTTCCTACACTCTGTATTTTTCCCGTGTGGCTGATATCTTCAGGCCTGGTAAAAATGAGTTATTTGACAGAAGTCTGATCTAAATTTGTTAGAGTGTTTGTGTTCGGTGAGTATGAAAGCAAAATACGTATTTCCAACTTCAAGAAGAAGAAAGCTTCAGGACTATTTTCCCCTGTAAAATTTAAGCGTTTGGAAACATAACAAAATCACATTTCTCAATGAAAACAAGGCTCAAAAAATGTTGATTTAATAAAACAGTTCAAAGTGACAGATGGTAGAGGAGCAATCTATCATTTTCCTTAGGATAAAGTCTGGCAGTCTTCAGGGGAACTTATAAGAGAATAAAGATTTTGCTGTAGTTTAGCCTTGGGGACAGTTACAGCAACCACTGTTTTCTTCCCACCTTTGGAAGTGGGAGGGTTAGAGAGAGGGTGATTCATCAGTGCCTGCTTTGAGCTGGCTCTAGGTCATGCTGCAATTTCTGCTGACCAATTTTCTACCTGAGTGACAGGAAAAGGGCAGGGTCCTAAGACACTGACCATTAGGTTATCTGTTCATTACTTGCCTGAGAATGCATTCAGAGGTACGGTATTATGGGTGTTTCTCTTTCAATAAAATAAATAATTACAAATTTCAGAGACCAAGGACAGAGAGTTGTTCTGGTATTGAAATTGGAGTCAATCTTGTCAGATGTGTAATGAGGTCTTCCCTTCAGGCTGATTGATTTCATAAAGCTGAGGCAATTATCAAAAGGAAGCACAGTTCTCCCTGCAGAAACCACTCCAGTGGTTTTCAGAACTAGCTTGTCAGCTCGATCTGGTCAGGAGCCCAGGCTGAGCCAGCCCTTTCAGGAGGAACAGTTACAACATTCGGAGAACATCAATTTCTGCTAATAGATTCTTAAAATGCCAATAAATAAGTTGTAAACAAGGTTGAGCAAAATAATTTCACATGATGTGAGTAAGTGAAAATTGAAAGTGTTGTCAGATAAATCTGCATTTTAGTGTAATATGCTTTGAAGGGGAGAGGGAAAGCTGGGTCTTCAGAGTTAATTTTATCAATTAATGCTATAACGATATTGATATCCTTTAAGACTAATGCACTGCATGAATAACATCTGAGTATTTGCTTTTCCCAAAATACACACACTAATTTCACCAGATTTCCTTCATTTATTTAGCCTTCATTAACTATTTCTCCAATCACTGTGCTACAATTTTAATTACCTTCTAATTAACCAATGATGAATCTGTGATTTAGCATTCTTTAAAGATGAACTACATAATATAATATGTAGTATGCATGTCAAAATTCATACTACATACTTCACTTGCATGTCAAAATTTTTATTCTGCCCCTTCTCCCAACCCCTTTAATTTTGCTATATTGTATCATTAATGCCCTGGAATTTTGCTTCCTGCATTCCTCATCTTTGATCCCCATTTGGGTTAGTTTGTCAAGAATCTATGATAAACAGTTCTCACTGTTAACTGTGAAATTACACATACAAGAGAAAACAGAGCGTCCTGTAGTATGCTGATGTATCTTTATAGATCCATACTTCCCCTATAACAACTTTACCACAGACTTGTCAATATGAGATGTTGACAAACGATCTAACTCCTTTGGAGAAGTCCATGACAGCACTGAAGTCAAATCTACTACTGAGAAAGCTATAATATGGTCCCAGAGAAGACAGCATGACTATAAAGCTATAATCTGGTCCTAGAGAAGATGGCATGACTATAAAGCGAAAAGCCTGCAAAAAGAACTAATTGGTGTTTGAAATAGGTCTTACTAATACTGTTGTATAAAAGAAAAAGTAGGCCTTAAATTTGTTCCATCCTGAAGTCTAATTGAGGCATTCAATACATACTGGAATGAACAAGCCAAGGAATTAATATTGACTGATAGCCTCTCCTTATTCATTCAGTTCATTCAAACACTTCTGTGTAGTTGCCAGTGTCCAAGGCCTAAGGATCTTAGGATTTGATAAGACAGTTTGTTTTTTTTAAGGAGACCACAAGTGGAAGTAAAAGCAGGTCTTCTGACCCAAATTACCATATCAGCTTTACCTCCTATCATTTCTCTCAAGTTTTCTTAGCTTCATTCATGACAAACTTCTCAGAAGTCCTCAAACATGCTATTTGCTTTTATTTTTCTGAGATTCCATATATTTCCCTCTATGTGAAATGTAATTCTCCCTTTTCTCCAACTGGAGGAATTTATTCAAGCTTCAGAACACTGCTCAGGTGTCACCTGTTTAGTAAAGGTTTCAATAGCTCAAAGGCTCACTCCACAAGAGTACACAAAGCCTTTTCTCACAGCAATTATTATAGGACCTCAGAATTCATTCTGGATGTGTGTGTGTGTGTGTGTGTGTGTGTGTGTGTGTGTGTGTGTGTGTGCATGCGCGCACGTGCATGTGTATGTTCTAGGTGGAGAGCTGTCTGTCACATCTGA
Organism: Chinchilla lanigera; assembly: GCF_000276665.1. Taxonomy (NCBI): domain Eukaryota; kingdom Metazoa; phylum Chordata; class Mammalia; order Rodentia; family Chinchillidae; genus Chinchilla; species Chinchilla lanigera. The sequence continues at coordinate 4,262,113 of NW_004955473.1, read as the reverse complement.
TCTATGACTTAGAAAGAGCACTCTAATGGCAGGATACAGACTACACTGGAGGTGAGAAGGAATCTGAGGCAAAGGTGAATTAGGAGAAAACCAGTGATACAGTAAGAGAAGACAGTAGCATGAACTCAACACAGTGGAAGCAGTATGTAACAAAATAAATGGATTTTTGAGATATTCTTGAAGCAGAATCATCTAGAATTAATGTCTGACTAAATCTAGGAGTTGAGGGGAAAAGCAGAGCCCAAGATGACTCCATTTAAAAACTTTAAACCACAGTGTTAAAGAAACCTGCAAGGTTTGTGGGCTTTCATTTAAGAAAAAACACAATCCAATGGAGGCATATTCATTGACTATGCTGAAAAATAAAATCCCTTCCCAGCTCTATTTACCATGGCATAAAGGCTGCCTGGAAACACCAACAAATAGCTTACACTTGACCTTTCCGATATATTCTTAACAAAGCATGTCAGAAAATACAAATTCATTCAGGAAAAAGATAAAAGTTTAAGAGGCAGGATAAGAATACCATTGGGCCAAGGTCAGTAAAAAATATTTTAATAATATGTCTTGGGCATATTATATAATAATATGTCTTTATTTTGTCTACAGCATTTGGCGACAAAAGTGTCTTTGAAGGTCAGGAATATTTAATAGATTTCTTTGCTTTCTCCCTTCATCCTTTTTCCTTTTCTCTCCTCCTCCCAAACAATTCCTCAAAATAGTCTTATTAGAAAAACTTGCATTTTAATAGCAGTTGTCTTTTTGTTATTATAGTATGTTGGATTAAGCTGACAATTCTCCTTTTAACAATACTCAAAGAAAGCTTAGAAAAATTAATGTTATGTTGTTTTCCTCTCTGCTAAAGAATATAGCGATGTAATTGTCCCCTGAAGAAGAGGCACTCTAATCATCTCTAACTTTAAAGTAAATTCATTTCAGGAAGATGCTCTGAGACAACCAGCAGAGCAAATCAGAGCTCCTAGGAGACTGCAAAGTGACCGATTGAGTTGAAGAGAATGCCACAGTCAAATTCAATTCCATGAACATTTTCAACTAACCAGTGTATCTGCAACAAAATAGCATTCTATGGGAGTTACAATCATGTTGAGTTCTGGAAGATAGGTCTTAAACACGGTACAGATTCTTTTCGTCATTATTTTGGCTTTCAATTTTTATTAGTACATGTTTGTAGTACAAAATGATTACATTTATCATGGGGAGTGGTACATGTACATAACACATCTTAATTCTTTATTTGTCCTCCCCTACTTCTTACATCTCTTGGTGCCCTTCCAATTTGCAAAAGCTCTACTTCTTTTTTTTTCTTCAATTATTTTTTCCCATCCCTTTTATCTTTTCCTCATCTCTTATTCACCTTCCCATTTGAAAAAGATCTCCCTACTTCCAATTATCTATCTTTTATTTTGCACTTTTTAAATTTTTGGTCTTAGCACCTTAAGTGTCCTGGCACCCAGAGGCAGAAAAACTACAATCCAATTATTTCAACTAAATAATAAACTGTTGTACCAGGCAAAATCAGACTATAAAAGCATACAGTATGCCTTGGTTACTTTCCTCTCATTGAGGAGACAAAATACCCAACACCCAAAATTAAGGAAGGAAAGGTTTGTTTAGTTCACAGTTTGTGGAGGTTTCAGTCCATACACGGCTGGTTCCAAGGGACAGTGGCACATGGCATAGGGCAGCAGTTCATGGCTGTGGAACACAGCAAAAACAAGCAAGAACAAAAAGGGGGGTGTAGCAAGTCTCTTTTCCCTCCTTATATTGTATGCAAACTACTTGCCCCAGGATGAGTGTAGCACTCACACCCATAATCGCAGCACTGAACCATGGATCAATCATAAACTCTAGAAACCCATCCCATGACTGCATAAGGCTTTGGGGGGTCACCTAGACACAAATCATGACATTCTTCCCCTGGCCCCCCAAAGATTCATGTACATGCCTTTATGCAAAAGGCATTTTAGTCCATCTGTAAGAGTTGCCAAAGTCCTAAAAGTTTCAGCATTGGTGAAAAGTCCAAGTCCCAAGTCTCTTCCAAGATGTAAACTCTTAGCTATGAGCCCTTGTACAAATGAAAACAAAGTTAAACATTTCTAACATTGAGTGGCCCAAGATAGACATTACCATTCCAAAAAGTACAAATGGGGATACAAATAATTGGGACCAAAGCAAGTCCAAAATCCACCAGGGCTAACATGTCCTGTAGTTCCATGTGGAACATCCAAAGCAATCTATGATAAATTGTGAGCTCCAAAGGCCTTATGTGACTCGCCCCTAAGGCACTTCTGGTGGTTGTAGCTCCGATGGCTTCTCTCTTATGCCCACTCTGCTCAGTTCTCACAGCTTTCCTTAGATGACCCATGTTTCGTTTTTTCCAAAAATCTGGGTACAACACTGTACTTTTGCTTCACACTCACAGCTTCACACACTACCCTCTCAGGGGCACACTGCCTGGCCTCCCAGGCCTTCTGAAAACTAGGTGGAAGCCTTCTTAACCTCAGAGCTCTTGCTTTCTACAAGCACCTAAAATCAGCACCAAATGGATGATGCCAAGGTCTGCTGCCAGCTGCAGCAGTAGCCAGGCTTTCTTCTCTCTTGCCTGTAGGGGTCAAGTGCTTGGATCACTGAGCACACTGAATCTGATTCTGAGGAACAAATTCTCTATGCTGCTGCCATTCTGGCACATGGTGCTCTGTGGCTTTGTCCTTAGAGCAAAATTCTTCATTTTTACAGTTATGAGCCTGCAAAGGGTGGAGACTTGCTGTTTCTTATGATGCCCTCAGCCCGTCTTTTCTATTCTCTTGTTCCTTCTCAGCAATGGAGATCTCCTCAGCTCTATCTTTGCAGTCCACAGCTTTACAGGAGCTTCCCTTCTGGCCAAACTCAAAACATTTTAAATCATTCTGCTGGGCTCTTTGCTCTTAATTCTCAACACAGATCTGGCTAAAACCCCCTAACAATAGCCATGCCACTGCCCCAACATTTGAAATTTCTTCTGCCAGATTAATCAGTCTACCGCCCTTAATCTCAGTCTCGGGCAAAGTCTCTGGACACAAGCAAAATGTAGACAAACTTTTTGCCACACCATAACATACATCATCTGGAGTCTAACAACCAATGCAGTCCTTCTTCTCAGCAGAAACCTCCCGAGTTCGGTCTTTACTGGCAGGATTCCTATCAGCTTTCTTGTCTTCTGAGCTCTGACCAGAATCACCTGTACAAAACAGCCTAAGACATTCCAACTCTGCTCTTTCAGGTGACATCTCCAAACCTTTCCCAACTCTTCCCACAAGCCATTTCCAAAGGCTCTTGGACCACATGGTCAGGAATAGTCCCAGCAACGACCCTACTCCTGGTACCAAATTCTGTCTTGGTTACTTTTCTCTTGTTGCTGAGACAAAATACCCAACATGCAAAATTAAGGAAGGAAAGGTTTATTTAGCTCACAGTTTGTGGAGGTTTCAGTCCATACTGGACTTGCTCCTAGATAGAGAGGCACGTGGCACAGGGCAACAGTTCATGGAGGCAGAAAACAGCAAAACCACAATGGGGCGGGGCAAGCCTCTTTTCCCTCCTTACATTGTATGCAAACTACTCACCCCAGGGTGAGTGTAGCACTCACACCCATAATCCCAGCACTGGACCATGGATCATTCATAAACTCTAGAAACCAAACCCATGACTACATGAGGCTTTGGGGGACATCTAAACATAAACCATGACACAGTAGTAACTTTCCAGAAGTGTCTTTAAGAAGCTGTAGATAGACAAAGACCTAAACATCTCAATCTAACTAATGTCCATGTAATGAGTCTCAAAAACAAAGGTGTTACTCTCTTTTGGAAGATAATATCCATTTTCATTTCCTCCCTAATTGAATCAATTGCCACTCTCTATTGTGGTTGTTCTGTTATTGTATTTCAGAGCCCTGTTCATTAGGCTCATGGAAACATTCACTGGAGCCAGATTTGGATTGGTAAATTTACAGGCTCAGAATTTCTTGGAAATTGTGTACTTGCTTGTGATGATAGGGAAAGGAAACAGAATAATAATGAACTAAGGCTCTGAAAACCTAGCCATGCTGCCTGGCCTTCTGGTCAAATGTCAATCACAACCATATAGTTATAGTGCAAGGAAACCAACTCTATTAAAGTCCTTCCTTTGGGCTTCTAAAAGACAATTGTTTTCTTTCACACATGTGACCCCAATGTGGTTTTCTGCAAAGAGCCTAAATCAGCTCCCATATTCTTTAGATTTTTACCAGCTACTTGCCTGCCTCAACTCAGTCCCTGGTCACATAGGAGTGGTCCCAGAGGAGATTGAAATTTTATGGCAATTTCCTTCTGGGCTGCATATTAAAATCACCTGGGGAATTTTGTAAACATACCAATGTTTGGGCCCTACACCCAGAAATTCCAATTTACTTGGTTAGGATGGAGTCTACACATTGAGACTTTAAAAGCTACCAGGGGATTTTAATATGCAACCAGGAGTGAGAACTATGGCTCTAAATGGTTTTCTAATTTCAGGCCAGCAAATGAATATTCACTGCCCAAGTCTTTTTTTTAAGTTAACACCAGATAAAAGTTACAAGGCAATTTCATACATTCATCGCCTACAACATGTAGCAAACTATTGGTTGTGTGGCATAAATATTAGATATAACTTGTTCAGTTTTTGATGTTTTTAGTATTTCCTTTTTCGAACAAAATATTAGAAGACTTACTGGCAAAAACAAAGTCTTGGGGAAAATAAGGCAAAGTATAATTACAGGATTGAGTTCTGTCTTTTTTCCAGGAGAACAGGTTAAGTACTTCCAATACTGTTTCAAATAAAAGACCTCCTTAAAAGAATGTTACTAATTGTAAATCTGCACTTGAAAGGAAGTGTGTAAAATGTTTTTAAAATATGTTTAAATACCAAATATCTTCTAAATACCTTCACATCAATTAATATTATTTAGAGCTAAGCATTATAAAAACTCAAAATTAGAATCTAATGCTAAAACATGTCCAGTATGGTGGAAATGAATTACTCTAATTGACCAAAGCACTGCTCACACATGAGACATTTTAATATGTAACGATGCAATGACCAAAATTCTTGTCTTTTCCTGCCAAAGTTATAGGGACTGCTATGAAAGCCAAGCATGGTATTTGTGTACACATGAGTAGGCAACAATTATAATCTAGAGATATTTTAAATTCAATCTTTTTATTTATTAGTATTGTTATACAGCAATGAGCATTCAGAAAAAAACTAATCAGTGTACATTATGAAACAATCAGACAAAATACTCCTAATCCTCTGTCATTCTTTTTCCTTGGCCCCTGGATACTCATTAAAGGTTAATTTATTTAAATCTCTCAAAAATTCATTTCAATATACTTTAATAAACTAATGAATCTTTGGAACTTTGCCTAATCAGCTTATGTTTTCTATTTTAATACATCTACAAAATGTCTTCTTTTTAAAGCTCATTCTTGATAGTTGTCTTCCCTCTTGGAGATAGGATTGCGCTTCAGTTACAAGCTGACTTGAGCCTTTGGTGATACATTTACAACTCCATCCCGTATACAGGGAATGACTGTGGGTTGCCTAGTGCTCTTAAGTATAGTGATATTTTAGAGGATAGTAAATTGATTTGTGTTTAGAAGGATAATAATCCTTCAAATTGAAATGGTCACTTTACTGTTTAGTAAAAGTAATGTTAAAGCAAAGTTTTCTAATAACATCAGTGCATGTCAAATTGCATAAGGGGGTCTGGAGGTGTGGCTCAGTAGTAAAGCATTTGCCTAGTATGCTAAGGCCCTAGGTTCCATCCCACACAACATAAACAAATAAACAATACACTCTGGTCATTTTAAACCACAGCAATGCATAGTGCATGTCATTTGGATTGATATATATAAACTAAATCTAGAGATAACTTTAAATGAGTACTATGATCTAAATGGAGTCTAAAATTGACCTTTACAATCTACACAACCTCCATGTCAATACATTCTACTTAAAGGTAACTTTGAGTAATTGTTTACACAGCTGTCTTTAGGTTGAATGTTCTTAGGATCATAACCAAAATTCAGCAAATGTATGCCATCCTCTATACCAGAATGCCAGAAAACAGTCTTAGAGCACTGGCACATTATTTCTAATTCTTGTTCTAACAATATCTGACATTGTTATAGAATATTACAGCTTTTCAGGTGCTTCTAAAACATCCCTACCGTGAGGAAGAGAATAATGTTCTTAGTTTGTAGATGAGACAACTTCATCTCTAAGGAGTATCAGTGATTTCTCCAAGCTTATAACATGAACGCATGGAGGACCTACGATTCATATCTTTTGGCTAAAAAAATTTGCTCCACTACTACATTGCCCATCTGTGGGATTCCATTGGGATAATCGCTTTTACTGATGCATGTTCACTACTGATCAAAAAGAAAGAATGAACATTACCTCCAAGATGGTAGGAAATAAATTAAACCAATTAACTATATGAAAAATTAATATAACTTACAGCTTCATAATACAGTAAATTGGAATGTAACTTCACATAAAAGACTTGGAATCCTTAATTTTGTTTTTATTTCCTATACATATTAATAAAAATAATAAATTTATTCTTTACCCTTCATCTGAATTTCAGGTATTTAAGTAGAAATAGATAATTTACTCCAAGTTACATTCCTAAGTGTTTTCTTTCAAGCTGTCAAGACTGCTTTTCTAAATAAGAACTCCCAAGAATTAACTTTTGAAGGTCATTGTTCATTCATTACAGGGATTTCCACCCATTCATTCATCCAACCATTCAAACAACATTTATGGAATCTTTACCTTGAGGTAAGCAATAAGACAGGGGTGGACTCTGCCTGAAACTGTAGGTGCTTACTACCTTAGAGTAAGAACTTGAAGACGGGGCTCCTGTCATTTTGCACACACTGTAGCCAGTTCTATTTGTAGAAAATCACTTAAATACTTTTGTCCCAACAATGTGACAATGAGATTTCTGGCTCTCTCTGCTGCCTACATGCCCCTCCAGACATATGAGAGTTTGGGGAAGAAATAGCAGCATCTGCTATCAAGTATGACCTTTGGATAATGACTACAGTTCTCCCATCTGAGCTTGCTGCTGTTGTGCCTTGTGGTCAACAAAATGCTTTGGCTCAAAATGGCAATATATCTGTTGCTGCTTTCTAGATATCCTCTTGTAAGCTACATTATTTTTAAAAATGGTTGCTTCTGCCCTTCAGCATAAAGGTGAACTATTTCACCAAATGTACTGTCTTGTCTGATTCAGTGAGAAGTTGAGGCTTACATACAAAATGCAGATAAATATGAAGCAGCTGAAAAAGTAGGAACATTAATTTACTGCCATCACTAAATAGATGTTTGATTCTATTACTTTAACAATAATAACATTCAGAGATTGCTATATTTTCAACTCTCCTTCATATCCACCTCATAGCTACCTTGTAAGGTGAACAGAGAAGGCACGATAATGTGGCTAAAATATAGAATTCTGAAGTCAGAGAGGCTAAGGTGACTTAAAAGTTCCACAACAAACCAGTGGTAGAGTTGGGTCTCCCAACTACACTCTAGAAATAGACCATTCTACTAAGACCCCTGATCAATCAACAGAAAAGTTGTATTATTTTAAAGAAGCTGTACTTTCAAAAGTTGTATTTTTACTAAGAAGTCATGAAGAATTACTCTGTTGTCATAGTTTATATTATTGCTTAATTATTTAGAAATTATTTCTTACAAACAAGAAGTGAGGGGGCTGGGGATTTAGCTCAGCGTCACAGCGCCTGCCCGGCAAGCGCAAGGTTGGTGACTTCAATGCCCGGTACTGGAAAAAAAACAAAACAAACAAACAAAAAAAGAAACACGAAGTGAGGAAACCATCAAGGTAAGCAGGCAGTCCTAAAAAAGACTTTCAAGCAGACTGAGCCTTAAGTGCAATCCTTCCATAGTGAAAGTTAATCCCCAAAAGTTGTAATTTAAGTAAACAAAAATAATAGTAAAGATATTTTATCTGTATTAGAATTCTTTTTAGTTTTGAAAGGGAAAAGCTGGTTATGCCATTACACATCTTTTCCTCACGAGGAATGAAGGCATGGCCACTTCATTTCTATGCTTTCTAGATTCCCTCTAAAGTATAAGAATATGAGCTTCATGCATATTTCATATAAAATATTTGTTGTATCCATACAATATTTTTAAAAGTCTAGAATGTATTAAAAACTAGAACGTCTTTTGACTTTTATCGTCATTTATTATTTAATTCTAAGAAAGTGATTTGCCCAATACTTATTTTAAAATATTTTACTAAACACAACTACATTAATTAATCTTCCTAACCGTTATTCTTGAAGATTACCTGGGATTTTTAAGTTGATTTTTCTAAGGATTTGGCATCTTTCTTCTCCACCATAAGTAAATCACAAGCTATCATACACACATTTATTTTCTTACAATAAGTGTCACAAGGGGCTGGGGATTTAGCTCAGCGGCAAAGTGCCTGCCTGGCAAGCGCAAGGTCGTGAGTTCGGTTCCTGGTACCGGAGAAAAACCAAAACCAAAACCAAAAAAAAAGCAATAAGTGTCACATTTAGTGATTGCTTGCTAGAACATCTCAAAGAATAGCTTCTTGTGATCCAAGTCAATTTACCCATAGTGAAATATTTTGCCTTTCAAAAACTTGTATAATAACAAAATTAGATCTGTAAATCATAAATAAGCCAGAAAGCAACATAGGTGGCTTAATTATCAGCTTGAACTAATTAGTTTAGGAGCAAGAAAAGGGGTTATCTTAACATAGGGGATTGCACATAGGAGCTAGGAGCTAGGATAATTGTAAAAGAGATGGAATCTATATGAGTGTGTTAATGAATAATGAACTTGTTAAAGGTATTTCAGAAAAATGGAAAATATTGACCATCACCAAAAAACATTCATAGTACATTATTGCAAATACAACATCTAATAGTTTAATCTGTCCCTTTCTAGGGAAAAAAAGAAGCTTCTTGCTTTAGTATATTTTCTAGAATCATATAGTAATACAAAGTACTAAACTGCAGAATTCTCAGCACTTGACCTGTTCAAGGGGCTGGTTTTCCTCCTTTGTCATGAAGATTTTCCTTTCAAAGGCTACACATACAGTTCACCTTTTCACAGAGAATAGAGATTCTAAAGAAAAATTAAATTCATATAGACCTTAAGCCTCTCATTTTGGCACACAGTTTGTGCCTCCTTCCCCACTGGAGTTTTCACCAGAACAATAATAGGTAGCAAAATTGGCTGGTAATATTCTCCTATTTCTTCCTGATCTAACATTTGGTAAAATAATACCGAGGAGTAAAATTACCAACAGTCAAGATGCCAAAATGAAGAATAAAATATACCAAGGCTCTGGATGACCCACAAACCAGATAATGAATTCCTAACTTAAAGCTCAACTATTGTGCTCATCACCAGCCTACACTGTGTTAAACACAGAATTGCAGTTATCTTTATGTTCTTCTTTAGAGACATGGGGACATGGAAGAATGGCCAAACTTTGGTGCTAGGATCATTGCTAGCAACCTTCCTTAACACGCAATTATTTCCTTTCTGTATGAAACCCAAAGGTGACATTAATCTTTGTAGAAGCCCTGAAAACTGGAAGAGATGGTTGACAACTGAACTAATATCTCTTGTTCCCTTAAGAAATAATAAGTTGGTTTATTATGAGTCAATATTCTAGGAACATTGGTATAATAGTATATTGATCAATTGCCCTTTAGCAATTAAGAATCAAATTTAACTCTCAATACAAATACTTCAACTGTAGGGGATCTGTTGCATTGTATCCATCTAAAGTATTTTTCCTTGATTTTAAAGTTTTCTTTCTTATTTCTTAACATGGTGAGACCTCTATATAAAACTACTATTTAGCCCTTATTTAATAGATTAGCTGTTCTTTATAATTCATGTGAGTTTACCACAGGGTTCCTTTTGCACCTATTTTATTTCAATCCAGGTTCACTTCTTAACACCATACTCAAAAAAAGGAAGCCTCCCTGGCATACAGGCCATTAATATTTGCCAGATATCTCACACTGCCTAGTAAAAATTGGTCCTTTCCACTTACTATAGTCTGAATATGTGTGTCCTCTCCCTACCCCAAATTTATAAGGTTAACCCTAACCCCCAAGGTGATACTATTAAGAGGTAAGGCCTTTGGGACGCAATTATGTAATGAGGGTTTGCCCTCATGAATGGGATAGTCCTTACAAAAGAGCTCTGATAGAGGGCTGATACATAGAATATATAAAGAACTAAAGAAAAAACAAGACCCAAAGAAAAAACGGGTAAGTGAACTGAATAGATATTTCTCCAAAGAAGATATACAGGGCTGGGGATATAGCTCAGTGGCACCATGCCTGCCTGGCAAGTACAAGGTCCTGAGTTTGAGTCCCAGTATAAAAAAAAAAAAAAAGCCAGAAAACTTTAATTTTTCAGAGATGAATACACACTTTTCAGATGAAGAAATACAAACAGCAAATAAATAACTGTTGCTAAGTTATGTCATGTACAATTTCTTCCTCATAAGCTAATGGCATCTTGTCTTGCTGAACCTTCACTGTCCCCCACACAGATGTGATCACACACACACACACACACACACACACTATACTCAATATATCCTTGGTACGGTACTTCACATATCATCTGGCCTTGCCTCCCTGATAGCAACTCATTCTCTCTAGCACTCCTATTTTCACTTACTTAGAGACATGAAACTAAGGTAGTGTTATGTTCTGTCTGTGTGTACCCTGACATTCTCATGCAGTCATACGGCGGGCTTCTAGATTTATTACTGATTCATGGTCCAATGTTGGAACTATGGATGTGAGTGCTACATCTGCCCTGAGGTGAATAGTGTGCATACAGTGTAAGGGATGGAAAGAGAATGCCTGCCACTGCTCCTCCCTTTTGCTCTTGCTGCTTTTGATATCTCCCACTGCCATGAACTGTTGCCCTCTGCCATGTGCCCCTCTGCCTTGGAGCCAGCTGAGTACAGAATGAAACCTCCACAAACTGTGACCTAACAAACCTTTCCTTCTTTAATTTTGGGAGTTGGGTATTTTGTCTCAGCAATGAAAGAAAAGTAACCAAGACAGAATTTGGTACCAGGAGTGGGGTTGTTTCTGTGACTGTGCCTGACCATGTGGTTCAAGGGCCTTTGGAAATGGCTTGTGGGACGCATTTGGAAAGGTTCAGGGATGTTGCCTGAAAGAGCAGAGCTAGAACACCTTTGGCTGTTCTGTATGGGAGAGTCTGGTCAGAGCTCAGAAGACCACAAGGCTGACAGAAATTCTGCTAGTAAAGACCAGGTTTGGGAGGTCTCTCCTAGGAAGGACTGCATTGGTTGCTGGACACCAGATGATGTGTGTTATGGCTTTGCAGAAAGTTTGCATTTTGCTTGTGTCCAGAGACTTTGCCTGAGACTGAGATTAAGGGCAGTGGACTGATTAATCTGGCAAAAGAAATTTCAAGGCAGTCGAATGTTGAGGCAGTGGCATGGCTGTTGTTGGGGACTTTTAGCCAGATTTATGTTCAGAATCAAGAGCAAAGAGCTCAGCAGGATGATTTAAAACATTATGAGTTGTACCAGAAAGAAAAAAGCTCCAGTAAAGCTGTGGATTGCAAAGATAGAGCTGAGGAGATCACCATTGCTGAGAAGGAACAAGAGAGCAGAAAAGATGGCCTGACAGCATCAATACAAGCATCAAGTCTCCACCCTTTGCAGCCTCAAACCTGCAAGATGAAAGACTTTGCTTTGAGAAGAATGCTGCAGAGTGCCATGTTCCAGAAATATGGCAGCAGCCACAGGCAGGTTCCACAAATGTGGCAGCATAGAGAATTTGTTTCTCAGAATTGGATTCTGAGTGCCTGGCGATTCAGGCACTTGACCCCTATGGTCAAGGGGAAAAAAAGCCATGCTACTGCTCCACCTGGCAAGAGACCTTGACATCATCCACGTGGCATTTGTTTTAAGTGCACACAGAATGCAAGAGTTCTGAGGTTAACAAGGCTTCCACCAAGATTTCAGAAGGCCTGGGAGGCCGGGCAGTGTGCCCCCGAGGGCAATGTGTACAGTTGTGAGTGAAAAGACAGAGATTCAGAGAAGACCTCAGAAGTTTGGAAAAACCAGGAACATGGATTGTCTAAGAAAACCTGAAAGGAGGGAGCAGAGCGGGCCTAAGAGAGAAGCCATGGGAGCTGTAACCACCAGGAGTGCCATAGCGGTGGAGTCACTCAAGCACATTGGAGCTCTCAATGTGCCAAAAGTTGCTTCAGATGCTGGATGTGGAATTACAGGGCTCAATGTTTGCCCCGCTGCATGTTGTACTTGCTTTGGTCCCAATGCTTTGTATCTTCCTGTTTGTATCTTTTGGAATGGTAATGTTTATTTTGTGCCATTGATTGTTGGAAGTGTTTAACTTTTCATTTGTACAAGGGCTCACAGCTAATAATTTTCCTTACATCTCAAAACAGACTTGGTACTTTGGCTTTTCAGCAATGCTGAAACTGTTAACACTTTGGCAACTCTTGCAGATGGACTAAATGCTGTTTGTATAAAAGGATGTGCATGAGTCTTTGAGGGGCCAGGGGTAGAATGTTATGGTTTGTGTCTGCATGTCCCCCCAACATTCTCATGCAGTCATGGAGCAGGCTTCTAGATTTATGATTGATTCATGGTCCAATGTTGGAATTATGGATGTGAGTACTACACCTGCACTGTGGTTAACAGTTTGCATACAATGTAAGGGAAGGAAAGAGACTGCCTGTCTCCGCTCCTCCCCTTTGCTCTTGTTGCTCTTGCTAACTTCTGCTGCTATAAACTGTTGCCCTCTGCCATGTGCAGCTCTGCCTTGGAGCCATCAAGTAAGAACAGAAACTTCCACAAACTGTGAGCTAAATAAACCTTTCTTTCTTTAATTTTGCGTGCTGGGTATTTTGTCTTAGCAACGAGAAAAAAGTAATCAAGACAGATAGGTAGAGAAAACAGAGTTACTCAATCCTTCACTTGGAGAACAACTGCAATGTCAAAACCTAAAGCAAATTTCTATTTTGTGACGACAGTTTACTAACTGCAGCTGAAGAGCAGAAGGAAAAAAAATTTCATGGGATTCATAACTTGCTCTACATGAAATGCAGTGGTGTATTAAATGGGTAGATTTCATAAAGATATGCTGTGATAGTCCCTGTACGACACTGGACAGATGATGGGCTTAGAGCACATCATCATTTACCATGATTTCTTTTTAATTTTAAAGAGAAAAAATATAAACAAACAATGAAATCGAGTTTCCAAACAGGTTAGTAAGACAGTTATAATAACTTCTTTAAAACTTAGGTGTTTACATCCATAAACACTTGACGCATAGGATTATGAAAGACCTACAAAGACAGATAACAGTGATGGGAAGTTGAAACTTTACAGTAGAAATCATGAGCACCTATTAAAGCTAAAGATAACTTTTGATTAATTTGAATGCAATATCATTTCAGTTAGAATGTATCCACATTAATCAATGTCTCTTTGCTTTCTTTTATAGGAAAGTAACATATGATAGTCAATAAAGTCTGAGTGTTATCATTTTTGTTTTAATTACTAATATCTGATGAGTTTACATCATCATGATTTAAATAAGGCATGCTATGGATCTCTGATAGAACCCACAAAGTTCTTATTTGAATATACAAAGTTTGGCTGACATTTAACTTTTAGTAAAGAAGAAAAATTTACAATCACTGACTCCAGCAGCCTACAGCACATTTTTATCTAATTCAAACTCTTCTACTATTAAAGAATATCACCACTGTTAATATTATCATATGTGACAGAGTAGGGTGCTGTTATCTTTGACTTACTGAAAAAGCATCTTCCACTTAAAAGTAAAATAAACGTAACACTATTTAATAACAAAAGTAACTTAAAATACATGAGTAAAGACAGCATACTTGCACAAATATTTCTGTAAATTGTTGTGAGAAAGAGTAATTAGTACACACTGAGTCTCTGACCTCTGGGCACCTGCGGCAGACAGGAGGTCCTCACTCAGAAGCCCCAGGGACTGCTCTAGGTGTGGGAAAAGGGGTGTGTGTGGCCCCTCCCAGCATGCGCCCTGTGCAAAGTGAGCCAGAGCTCCAGGAGCTGCTGGTCCCGTGGTTCAAGTCCCTGCCTTACTTCTACCACCACGGATCCCAGCTGAAAGTCACAGAGAGTGCCAGGTATTTCACATCCACTTCCTGGGGGCAGAGTGGGTGACCCAGGACCCTGCCGCAATTACACACTGAGTCTCTGCCCTCCATGCACCCGCAGCAGAGAGGAGGTCCTTACTCAGAAGCCCCAGGGACTGCTCTACCTGTGTCCCCTCCCTGCACATGCCCTGCTCCCAGTGAGCGAGAGCTCCAAGAGCTGCTGGTTCAGCAGTTCAAGTCCATGCTTTACTTGCGCCTGGACCCCTTAGGGGTGGCAGGCACGGGCAATCTGTGATTGCTGCCTGGCCAGCATGCATCTGGTTCCTGTATGTGTCCTGAATTCACTGGAGACACAGAATCAGGTGGTTCACAAACTGTCGACCCTGCAGTTTGTGTCTGGGTTTTGCCTGTACCCTGAACTGCCTGGGGATATAGGTACACTGGACATGGATTGTCACACCAGTGCAACCCGAGTCTGAGCTGTGCATGTGCCCTGAACTAAAGGGGATGCTGGATCAGATGGTCTGCCATCAGCTGACACCAATGCCTGTGTCTGAGACCTGGGACAACTAGATACAAATCAACAACTGCCGGAATACTCGAGGGTAAGTTGTGCTTCTCAGGGGTCACTGAGGGGCAAACCTGACCAACAGAAAACCTAGGGACACTAGTGGCCTTTGCTATGCATGCACTGAAGATAGAAACTGAGCTTTCTGCATCCGGTAGCAAACATGAAAAAATGAACGCCTAAAACACAATCTGAGAACTCCACCCCACTCAGAATAAGTTCAAGAGATATCAACATAGGAGAACATGGTAAACACATGCCTGAAATAGCTGAAATAATTGCAGTGGAAGTAAAGAAACAACTCCATAAGGCCATAGAAGAGATGAGCTCAGAAATAATCTCTTAGGCAAAAAATGAAATGACAATAATAATGAAGGAACTGCTCAAAAAGTCTAAAGAAGAAACATGTAAGAAAATAGAAGAACACGGCTGGCTCGCTCCCTGCCTCGTAGGCACCCGGAAGGAGGGCCTCCAGCACATAGGGAGGCACGGGCAGAGAGTGCCGGTCTTCCGACCAGCTGGCTCCCTCCCTCATAGGCACCCGGAAGGAGGGGCCCAGGAGCATGGGGAGCCACAGGCAGGGAGCACCAGTCTTCCAGCTGGCTCGCTCCCTGCCTCGTAGGCGCCCAGAAGGAGGGCCTCTGGTGCACGGGGAGCCACGGGCAGGGAGTGCCGGTCTTCCGACTGGCTGGCTCCCTGCCACATAGGTGCCCGGAAGGAGGAGCCCAGGTGCATGGGGAGCCACGCGGCAGTGAGCGCTGTTGGGCACCAGCCCTCAGGTCGGCCGCCGCTGC
Organism: Chinchilla lanigera; assembly: GCF_000276665.1. Classification (NCBI taxonomy): domain Eukaryota; kingdom Metazoa; phylum Chordata; class Mammalia; order Rodentia; family Chinchillidae; genus Chinchilla; species Chinchilla lanigera. Next base: position 4,246,471 of record NW_004955473.1, on the reverse strand, counting down.
TCAATTGAAAACAACCATGACACAGAGAAACAATGACACAATTGGCCCACCTTGCACCAGCTCCAGATGCCCACCCACGGACGTGTGTGAATCATTCAAACACGGAGAAACCCCTGGGAATACATGCCATGCAACGGCTCACTCTTGCTCCTGCCATTGAGAACCAGAAAGGTCCAGAGTCAACGGAAGAGCAGCTGCTGAACAAAGACTCGGAGAACATGAGAATGTAGACTAAGCCTGAGGTGTCAGAGGTCCTGTGGACTGGGGCCATGAGAGCTGCTCGGAAGCTGTAACCCAGGAGGACCTTGCACAATACCTGCAGAGACTCCCTGGAAGCCATTCTTCCCCTGACAGTACAGGCTGTGGTGGAGCTCTGGAGAAGTCTGCAGCAGGATTCCTGCTGCCTGTGCTGACAGTTGGGGAGAGGACACTAACTCGTTGTGGGGTCCCAATGCGATGGGAGGCTGGAGAGAAAACACTACAAAATATGACTTTCGCCCCAGGTGGCTCACTTGATTTTTGACAACCCTTAGGCTGTAATTACTTGTTAGATCCTTCCTGAGTAGCTCTGTCTTCCTGAGAAACAACTTTGAAGATACCACCATGTATTACAGCAGCCATTGATATTTTCCTACTCATCTATCCATCACTCTGCAATGTTTGTTTTGCTCCTATCCTATTTCATAAATGGATGCATGTCTATCATTATGTGTTCCCTACAACAACCATTGAGAAAAGTTAATGATTATTCAATAGGTCACTCATGTATAGCTCTATTTATTTTCTTTAGAAGTCACTTTGAAGATACCAAAGTATAGTACAACAGCTATTTATAATCTCCTACCTCTTTTGTTTGTAACTCACTATTATTTGTCTATTTGTTTTCTTGAGAAACTATCTTGTAGATAACAATATTTAAAACAATAACCATTGATAATTTCCCACCACTTTGTCTGTAATTTTGTAAGCCACCCCTATTATTATGTTATGCTTCTTTTACTCTTTAAAATAAAAAAAGAAAAAATAAACAGCGGAGATCAAAAAAAAAACAAAAACAAAATAGAAGAACAAAGGCAATGGACAGAAGCATTAAATGAAAAATATACAAAAGGACTTAGAATGCATGAACCAGATTCAAAGAGTCCTCCAGGAAAACAAAGATGCCATTGAAAGGTACCAAAACCACTTGAATGAAGCTAAAGATAGAATCTCAGACTTTGAAAGAGCATGGCAGCCAGCAACCGTGAAAGAAAGGATCTCCTAAAATCAACAAGGATCCAGGAAAAGTCATTTCAAGAGCTGCAAGATGAGGTGAGGAGAAATAATGTACAACTTATAGGAGTCAATGAAACACAACTGACATAAAAAGAGTACTTGCAGAAATAATAGCAGAAAATTTCCCAAGCATGGAAACAGAACCTGATATACAGGTAAATGATGCATATAGAACTCCAAAGAACCACAACCAAAATAAAACTACACCCAGATATATAATAGTCAAGTTCCAAGATCTCCACTAAAAGACCAGAATATTAAAAGCTGCTAGAGAAAAGAAACAGATTACCTATAAAGGGAAGCCCATTGGAATAACTGCAGAATTCTCAGCACAAACCATCCAATTGAGAAGAGCTTGGAGTGAAGTACTACAGGTCCTGAGACAGAACAGCTTCCAACCAAGACTGATGTACCCTGCCAAACTATCCCACAAACTCAATGGAGAAATAAAATATTTTCATGACAAAGAACAACTGACGAACTTCATGAGTGCCAAGCCAGCATTACGAAGAGTACTAAAAGATATTCTAGACAGAAAAATCTGACCGCAATTTCAAGAACAACAGTAGAAATGAAATGTCAAGAAGAGCAAGCAAATAAACAGGTAGAAAAATCAGGACACCAATGCAAGTAAATAACATGACAATGATAAATCAATACATATCGGTTATAACTATGCATGTAAATGGCCTCAATTCTCCAGTCAAAAGAAACAGACTGGCAGAATGGATTAGAAAAAAAAAAATCCATCGGTATGCTGTATACAGGAAACACATTTCACTGAAAAGGAAATCCACGGACTAAAAGTCAAAGGATGGAAAACAATCCTCCATGCAACAGGAATCCAGAAAAAAGCAGGGATAGCTATTCTGTTTGCAGACAATGTGAACTTCAAACCGACAACAACAAAAAGAAATAAAGAAGGTCAGTACATACTAGTCAAGGGAAAACTGAAAGAGGATGAGAAAATAATCATAAACATGTATGCACTAAATATTGGAGCTCCAAATTATATCAGATAAATCTTAACAGGCATGAAAACCCATATTATTAATAACATTATTGTAACAGGGGACCTCAACACCCCACTGACTCAAAGACATAGGTCAAGTGGACAAAAAATCAGCAAGGAAATAACAGATCTGAACCAAAGCTGTGAACAAATGGACTTAGTAGATGTCTAC
>NW_004955473.1:4217947-4243426 GCF_000276665.1 Chinchilla lanigera | reverse complement strand
GCAATAAGGAATGAAAAGGATGAAATTACTACAGATTCCACAGAAATTCAGAAGATCATTAATACCTACTTTGAAAATATTTACTCCCATAGGATAGAAAACTCAGATGAAATGGACAGATTCCTAGATATGTACGAATTAACAAGGTTGAGTCAAGAAGATATCAAATTCCTGAACAACCCAGTATCATTTAATGAGATTGAAGGTGTGATTAAAAACCTACTAACAAAGAAACCCCAGGCCCTGATGGATTCACAGCAGAAGTTTACAAGAAACTCAGCGAAGATTTAATACCAACCCTCCTGAAACTCTTCAATGAATTTGAAAAGGAAGCAATTCTCCCTAACTTATTTCTGGAGGCAAGCATCACACTGATACCAAAACCAGAGAAAGACCCAACCAACAAAGAGAACTACAGAGCATTCTCCCTAATAACTATAGATGCAAAGATACTCAATAAGATACTAGCAAATAGAATGCAGCAAATTATCAAGAAAATCATACATCATGACCAAGTCGGATTCATTCCAGGAATGCAGGTTTAGTTCAATATTCACAAATCTATAAATGTTATACGCCATATCAATGCAGCCAAAGACAAAAACCAAATGATCATCTCAATAGATGGAGAAAAAGCTTTCAACAAGGTCCAATATGCATTTATGATAAAAACTCTACAGAAACTAGGAATAGATGGTCTTTACCTTAACCTGATCAAAGCCATCTATGACAATCCCAAAGTCAAAATCATTCTCAATGGACAAAAACTGAAAGCTTTTACTTTAAATCGGGAACAACACAAGGATGTCCAGTGTCACCACTCCTGTTCAATATACTTCTGGAATCACTAGCAAGAGCAATTAGACAGGAGAGAGAAAAAAAAAGGAGTAAGGATAGGAAAGCAAGAAGTAAAACTATCATTATTTGCAGATGACATGATACTTTACATGGAAGACCCCAAAAACTCCACAAGAAGACTCCTTGAATTAATCAACAAATTCAGAAATGTAGCTGAATACAAAGTCAACACCCAAAAATCGATAGCCTTCCTATACTCAAGCAACAAACAGACTGAGACAGAAATTAAGGAAACCATACCTTTCACAATATCACCCAAGAAACTGAAATATTTAGGAATCAATCTAACAAAAGAAGTCAAAGATCTCTCCAATGAAAACTACAGTACTCTGAAAAAAGAGATCAAAGAAGATCTCTGTATATGGAAAAATATTCCTTGCTCATGGATAGGAAGAACCAACGTTGTGAAAATGGCCATGCTCCCAAAACCGCTGTACAGATTCAATGCAATTCCCATTCAACTACCATTAGCATACCTCACAGATCTAGAGAAAACATGCCTTAAATTCATCTGGAATGAGAAGAGACCCAGAACAGCAAAAGCAATCCTTGGCAACAAGGACAAGTCCGTTGGAATCACAATCCCTGACTGGAAATTATACTAGAAAGGGGCTGGGGATTTAGCTCAGCAGCAAAGCGCCTGCCTGGCAAGCGCAAGGTCGTGAGTTCGGTTCTCAGTACCGCAGAAAAACCAAAAAAAAAAAAAAAAGAAATTATACTAGAAAGCTACTGTAATAAAATCAACCTGGTAGTGGCTAAAAAACAGACCTAAGGATCAATGGAATAGACTGGAAGGAACAGCCACAACAAAAAACACACTCAGCCACCCAATCTTTGATAAAGGGGTCAAAGAAACTCACAGGAAGAATGATAGCCTGTTTAATAAATGGTGCTGGAAAAATTGGCTTGCTACCTGCCAAAGACTAAAAATAGACCCAAGTCTATCACCATGCACCAAACTCAAGTCAAAATGGTTCACAGATCTCAATATTAAAAGAGAAACACTAAATCTATTGGAAGAGAAAGTAGGTAAAAACCTTGAAGACGTAGGGGTAAGCAAAGAGTTCATGAACAAAAACCAAATTGCACGTGAAACACTTCAAAGAATCAACAACTGGGATCTCATGCTACTGGAAAGTTTCTGCACATCTAAAGAAATCACCAGCAGAGTAACATTAAAACCCACAAAATTGGAAAAAATTTTAGCTGACTCTTCCTCAGACAAAGAGCTTCTATCTAGAACATATAAAGAATTTAAAAATATCAGCCCTCCCCAAATTCAAAGACCCAGTCCAAGAACGGGCAGCTGAGATGAATACATACTTCTCAGATAATGAAATACAAATGGCAAATAAATACATGAGAAAATGTTCAACATCATTAGTCAGTTGAGAAATGCAAATTAAAACAACACTGAGATTCCACCTTACATCAGTAAGTGTCTTGGTTAATTTTCTCTCGTTGCTGGGACAAAATACTTTACGCCCAAAATTAAGGAAGGAAAGGTTTATTTCGCTTACAGTTTGTGGAGGTTCCAGTCCATACTTGGCAGATTACAAGGCACAGTGGCAGATGCAGAGGGCTACAGCTAATGGCGGCAGAACACAGCAAAAGCAACAAGCACTAAAAGCCAGGAAATGGCCTCAAGCAGCTTCTTGCTCTCCCTTACATATGCAAACTATCCATCCCAGGGCAGGTGTAGCTCTCACACCCATAATCAATCAAACCCTAAAAGCCTGCCCCGTGACCGCATGAGGCTTTGGGGGGTCACCCAAACACAAACCGTAACAGTAAGAACGGCTACCATTAACAAATCAACCAATAACAAATGCTGGCGAGGCTGTGGAGAAATAGGAACCCTTCTCCACTGCTGCTGGGAATGCAGACTTGTGAAAACACTGTGGAAAGCAGTTTAGAGATTCCTCAGAAAAGTAGGTCTAGAGGTCCCATTCAACCCAGCTATTCCCATTCTGGGTATTTTCCCTGAAGATCTAAAAACATCATATCACAGTGATATATGTGCACATATGTTCATAGCAGCACAAGTTGTAATTGCTAAATTGTGGAAGCAACCCATATGTCCATCCACCAAAGATTGGATAAGAAAACTGTGTTACTTTTATGTAATGGAATATTACTCAGCTATAAAGAAAGATAAACTCGAGACTTTTACAGGTGAATGGTCACAACTAGAGACCATACTCATAAGTGAAATAAATCAGACCTGCATGTGCAAGCACATTATCTCACTAGTGTAAAACCTGGAAGAGTTCATTTAAACTAGGAGGTATGATAGACATTGTGAAATGATAGGAAAACACTCAAGGGTAAAAGGCAACTGGGATGTGGGAAAAGAGAAGGGAAAGAAGGAGAAACTTTGTATGTCTGTATATACAGGATAATTAACATAGTTGCTGTACTATCTTCTATTTCTTTGCTGAAAGTAAGTGTAAATGAGTCCTTGACTGATCAATATTGTATGTATATGTTTTCATGAGAAACCACTTTGAAGATATCCATATGTAATACAACAAGCATTGTTAATTTCCTACCACTTTGTTTGTAACTCTGTATTGTCTGTACTTTTCTTTTGCTATTTTTAAAAAGGCTGTCTGTCTGTTGTTTTCCTGCTTTTATTTTTAAAATAAATAAAAGAGCAACAGAATGCTAAAATATCAACAATGTATCATAAAGATTTTTGAAAGTCCAAATCAGCAAGAGGTACTAACATGTAATTTGTATCATTTTTAGAGCTTGAGTTCTCCTTTGGACTCACTAAGAGGCTTGCTTTGGGCTAATTATTCAATCACATTTTATGTTCAGTTTTTATTCTAAAATGTTCTAATCGGGTCCAAAGATGAAAAGGGCCTCTTTCACATGAAGTCAAAAATAAACACTGAATACTAAGGAGGCATTTACAGTTTATAAAGGTATGTCATATAATTTCATACTTATAAACTTATTTCAAACCACTTCATGTTTAACTTCATGTATAACTCTGTGAGGCAGAGTAGGTTTTACTTTATTACTTTCTTTTAAAATGGTAAAAACAGATGCTGATTTCTCTTCAGTTCATGTAAATCTTTTGCCTTTTTAAGATGGTAAAACTGAGGTTTAAATAAGTTAATCTGTCCAGCATAGAGCCTGACCTTGAAGCGTAACACTTGTCTTTTAAGACTAAAAATTTAGTATTCTGGCATATACCAATGTGTTTGACACATTTGCGTAGAGCATTCTTCCCTTATCTAAGTGGGGTATGTTTCAAATCCCTAGTGGATGACTGAAGCTACAGTTATTATTGAACCATATGTATGTTTTTTAAACTATATATACACATATATGCATGTATATATGTACAGTTTTATTTATTTAAGTATATACATACCAATGATGGCTTACTTTATAAATTAAAAACACTAAGAAATTATAAAAATAACTAATAATAAAATCAAATTACAACAATATATCATAGTAACATTGCCAGCATCAGTACTTTTGCACTTAGGGGCCATTATTAAACAAATTAAGGGCTACTTTAACACAAGTGCTGTAATACTAGGACACTTGATCTGAATGACCAAATAGTGGGTAGTGTATATAGCATGAACACAATGAACAAAGGGATGATTCATATCCCAGGTGAGACTAAGCAGATAATTGCTTCTCCGTTTATCCCTGAAAATAACAGTAGTGTATTAGAACAGGAAGCTTGTATCCAACTGCCTAACATGTTAATCTTGCCCTGCCACTAGTAGACTGTGTAGCTTGGGACAAGATTAGAATTCCCTGATCATTAATTTATTTGTTTATAAATGGAGATATTATCTGTCTGTACTTGTAGTCTGTATCACCTTATTGAATTGTGAAATGTATATATCTTCATGTTGCATACTGTTTTTTACTTCATAGATTTTGTGGTACTGAAAAACAACAATCAACGGAGACCCTAATACACAGCAAAATGATAAAAATAAAATACCTTTTATTCATTCTCCCTTACTTTTACTTGTCCTAGGTACCGGAGCTAACACTGTCCAAATGAAATTTGGATTACTCGTCTTTCATCCAATTCACAGATATATATTGAACAACTACTACATAACAGATTCTTGATATATAATAGTGAACAAAACAAATGAAAATTCTTGCCCTCATGGAGCTCACATTCTAGCAGTAGAAACCGAAAATAAGTAAAATACATGGCATATCAGCAATAAAGTGCTTTTGTACAAATACAGGAAGTATGCTGGATTAGGCTGGCAAAAGTTATGACCTATTCATTTCCTAGGAAATACTTAGCACCTCTTAACATCTCAATTTATGTTTTAAAGAACCAAGAAAACAAAAACCTAAGACTTTACTATATAGCTTCTTCTACTCTAGGGATGTAAAGTGGAATTGCATAGAAAATGAATAGATGAACTGTGTATGTGAAAGGTTAGAAAACATTTTTGGTAACTGAATTAACAGGAGATCAGATTGTAATATTTAGCTTTAGAACTGGAATTTTAAAAGGTACACAAAATCACCACCAATTAGACATAAAGGATATATGCAAATTTAGAATGAAATTTCAAAATTCATAAATCTGCAAACCTCTCAGAGATCTGTTATTATAGCAGAATGAGTAGGTAGGCTCCAAGCTCTGGCAAGTGTGACCTGGGTGAGAGTGCAAATAGCATTGTGAGACTGAAAAGGCCTTTGGAGAATAACCCTATATTGTAAGGACTTCTTAATTTGTATTCTCAAGTACTTGCAGTCTCCATTACCTTATTAAGTGATGGAATACATCTTCATTTTGTATATTGTTTCTAACTTCACAAAACTAGAAACCTAGCTACTAATAGTACTCTTTTAGTACACCACAGTGTACCGATTAATGGTAAGCTCCTAATTGTTCTTATATATGACATAAATATCAGGAGCTCTTTATTTGTTTTTAATTCACTAAGGCTGGTCAATATTTTATTCAAAGGTCCCCTGCCCTAGAAGTAAGTTCATGGTATACTGCAATTCACCAACAAAAATGGTTATAAACGTGAGAAAATGAGAAATTGACAGTATTCATGAAAGTTTTATTAAGTTTATTAACAGAGACATCAGAAAATTATAATTTGTTTCATTTTTGTGGGTAGATACACTAGTTATTCTATTACAGAGGAGGAAGTGATTTATTTGTAGCTGTTGAAAACACAACCAACAAGTCACTACAATTTAAACAAGTGTTGATACTGGCATATCCACTTCAGATAGCATCTATAACACTGTCATGAAAAAAAGTTTACAGCACACTACCTAAAGTAACGGCACTAGATCCACACTCGCCAAAACTGGTGTCAGTGCTATAGTACGGGTTTCTACTGGGGTGACAAGGAAAATTGCTTTTTCATGGTCCTTTAAACAAGGCCAAGGCATATGTCTATGACTGCTATTTTTTTACTCTCCCAAAAGCAAGCTTTATAGTACTTGATCTGGGATTAAACAAAATTTGTTTTAATTGTTCACAATTAAGTCTCACTTTAGATCTGTACCCCCATCTCATTCTTTATGTATAAATGTTATGAGCAGAACAATTTACAAGAAAGATCATGGTTACTATTAGGAAATGGGTAAATATTTATTACAAAATAAAATCCCCACCCTGAGAAGGCTACTGAATACATATGATATCTGAGTCGGGATCAAAAGAACATAAGTAAAGAAGTTTCTATCAAAAGAACATAAGTAAAGAAGTTTCTATAATATGTGGTACTTATTCGGTAAAAGCAGTAAAAAACCGAATGAGATGATCAGAAGTGGAGAGACCTGATCAAGATGGTAGAGCAGGATTTTCCAGTACTCATGTCTTCAATGAAACATCAATTTGAACAACTACCCGTGTACAAAAATACATTCACAAGAGCTAAGGAAACTAGGTAGAGTTTACTACAAATGAGAATAGCACAGAAGTAAGAAAAAGATATATTGAAGAAGCTAGGAAGGACAGCTTTACATTACCCACATCACTCTTCCCGAGGCCACAATAAATACACCAATTAGGAATATTCTAATATTGTGATGATACTGTGTAAATCACATCTTTAATAAGAAAGTTAAAAGATAAAACTATTACAAGTAATAATAACCTGCAATAATTTTAAAAATATACAGAAAAGGATACAAATTATGATATAAAAAACATGAAACATAAAATGTGGAGGTGGTATAGAAGTGTAATTTTTTACATGTGATTAAAGTTGAGATTCGATCAGCTTATAATAGCTTATTATAAGGATAAGATATTGTCTGTAGCCTAATGGTAGCTACAAAGCAAAAACTGAAAGTACACTTTATAAAAAGATAAAAAGGATTCCAAGCATATAACTAAAGAAAATCACCTAAATGCAATGGATAAAAAGAAACAAAGGCTTTATAAAACAATCAGAAAACAACATAATGGCAATGGCAAATCTGTACATATCGTAATTAGTTTGAATGTAAATGTTCTAAATTCTCCAGAGTGGTTTAATGGATGCAAAAACTAAGATCCAATGATGACATATTATCTACAGGATATTCACTTTACTTGTAAGTATACACATAGACTGAAAGTGAAGGAAGGAAAAAAGATATTTCATTCAAACAGAAACCAAATGAGAGCTTGAGTAGCTATCCTTATATCACATAAAATAAACATTAAGTCCAAAACTGTAAAAAGGAGAAAAATGTGTACATACTTAAGTTTGAAACACTTAAACATGTAAAGCAAATACAAATCGATCTGAAGGGAGATTATCAATTATAATACAATAATAGTAGAAAAGTTCAACATTCCACTTTACACAACAGACAGATCACCCAGAGAAAACCAGTAAGAAAATAATGGAATTAACCTACACATAAGAACACATAGAAAAGAGAAAGAAATAAAAGCCACATATGTTATATATGAAGAATTTAAAGTGTCCTTGTCTGTATGTGACAGAATCTTACAGTATGTTGAAAATTCTTAAAACTCCATCAAAAAAACTTGTTCGAACTAATAAATAAATTCAATAAAATTGCAGGACGCAAAATAAAAATCAGTACAGATTTTCTATACTAATAATAAACTATTCAAAAAAAAGAGATAAATCAAGAAAACAATGTCATTTCCTATACCAGTGATGACAAACCTTTCAGAGCTTTCAATGATACACACAGCCCACTGCAGAACATGTGGCATAGGTTCGTCAATAGTCCTATACCTACCAAAACCCATAATATTTAGGAATAAATTTAACTAAAGAAAAGAAAGACCCATACAATAAAAAGTATGAAACACTGATGAGAGAAACTTTGAAAAACACAAATAAATGGAAAGAGAACCCAGAAATAGCATAAGCAGAGAAACAGAAATTGAACATGTGAAATAGAAAACAGCTGTACTCAGAAAAGGACAGAGTAGAATGGTGGTTAACAGGAGCTGTGGGGGTAGGGGTGCAGGGGATAAGGAGATATTGGTCAACAGATACAAAATTTCAGTTACATGAGAGGAGTAGGTTTAAGAGGATCTATGGTACAACACAGCAATTCTAGTTAATAGCATATTCTTGAAAGTAAGAGTACATTTAAAGTTCAACCAATACAAAAATGATGAGTATATGAACTAACACATTTGTTAATTAGCTCAATTTAGGCTTTCCAAAATGTTTAAGTATATTAAAATATCATATTGGTAAATATATATAATTTTGTCAAATAAAAATATTTTTTAAAAAAGGAAAGAATTAAAAGGATTAGTTACTTAAAGAGAAAAGACAAATTCTTCAGGCAGGCGTGACCACTTTGCGAAGTCATTTGATGTTTTTTAAACATGAGTAAAGTGCTCCATCAACTGCCTGGAGACCCTGGCCCAGGCGGCCTGACTCCATCTGCCGCCATCAAAGTTCTGGCCTGAGCCCTGAGTGATCCATCAACTGCCTGGGAACACTGGACCTGGGTGGCCTGCCTACCGCTGCCATTGTGGTTCCTGGCTGCATCCCAGGAGAGAAAGGTAAGCTCCATGAACTGCCTGGGGACCCCAAACCCGGCAGCCCACCTCCCAGTGCCATCCTGTTTCACGGCTGAGCCCTGGCAGAGCCAGATATGCTCCATCAATTGCCTGGGGATCTCAGACAAGGCACCCCGCCTCCAGTTGCCATCACCCTACCCTTCTAAGACTCAGGAGAGTTCAGGATGCTCCGGAACTTAGGAGAGCTGCCTGTGAAGAGTGAGACTCGGAGTCCTACCTCCAGCATCAAAAATGCCAAGACGAAGTAGCAAAATGCAATTTCAGAATTCCACCCCACCCAGAACAAGCCCAGGAGACATCGACATAGAAAACTTGTCAGTCATATACCTCAAATCTCTGAAATGATCGAAACTGAAGTAAAGAAAAACCTCCATCAGGCGATAGACAAAATCAGATCAGAAATAATCTCACTGGTAAAAAAGGAAATGACAATACCTACTTTGAAAATCTTTACTCCCATAGTATGGAAAACACAGAATAAGTGGACAGCTCCCTAGATATGTACAAATTACCAAAGCTGAATCAAGAAGATATAAAAATTCTCAATAACCCAATATAAGTTAATGAGATTGAAAATGTAATTAAAAACTTACCAACAAAGAAAAGCCAAGGTCCTGACGGATTTACAGCTGAATTCTACAAAAAATTTAGAGATTTCATGCCAACACTCCTCAAACTCTTCAATGAAATTGAAAAGGAAGCATTTCTCCCTAACTCATTTCTGGAGACAAGTATTACACTGATACCAAAACAGAGAAAGACCAAACCAAAAAAAGAGAATTACAAGCCAATGTCCCTAATAAACATAGATATCAAGATACATAATAAAATACTAGGAAACAGAATGCAGCAAATCATCAACAAGATTATACACCAGGACCAAGTGGGATTCATCCCAGGGATGAAAAGCTGAATCAACATAGGCAAATCAATAAATGTAATACACCATATCAACAGAACAAAACATGAAAATGACACTATCATCTCAGTAAATGTACAAAAGGCTTTTGACAAAGTCCAACACTCACTCATGAAACTCTATGGAAAATCATAACAGATGGTCTTTACCTTAATTTGATCAAAGCCATCTATGACAAACCAACAACCAAAATCATACTAAATGGACAAAAATTGAAAGTTTTCAATTTAAAATCAGAAACAAGACAAGAATATCCATTGTCACCTCTCCAATGCAACACATTTCTGGAAACATTAGCCACAGCAATTACACAAGAGAGAGAAATAAAACGAATAACGACAGGAAAGGAAGAAGTGAAAATATCAAGATTCACAGATGACATGAACTCTACATAGAAGAACCAAAAAACTCCACCAAAAGACTCCTAGAATTAATAAACAAATTCAGTAGTATAGCTGGATAGAGTCAACACTCAAAAATCAATAGCATCCCATATACAATCAATAAACACACTGAGAGAGAAATTAAGAAAACATCCCTTTTAAAATAGCATGCAAAAAATTTAAATCCTTAGGAATCAATCTAACAAAAGATCTATACAGTGAAAGCTATAGTACTCTGAAAAAACGTGATTGAAGTGGATTTCAGAAAATGGAAAAACATTCCTTGCTCATGGACAAAAACCAACATTATGAAAATGGCTGTACTGCCCAAATTGTTATACAGATTCAATGCAATCCCCATTAAAATACCATTAGTATACCTCACAGATCTAGAGAAAACATTCCTAAAATTCATGTGGAGCCAGAAGAGACCTAGAATAGCAAAAGCAATCATGGGCAACAAAGGCAAGTCAGGTGGCATCACAACCCCTGACTTGAAATTATAATACAAAGCTACTATGATAAAATCAGCATGGTACTGGTAAAAAAATAAAAACCAAAACAACAATAACAAAAAAACAGACCTGAGGATCAATGGAAAAGACTGGAAAATGGAACTACAACCACAAACACACTCAGCCACATTATCTTTGACAAAGGTGCCAAATAAGTTCACTGAAAGAAAGATAGCCTATTTAATAAATGGTGCTGGAAAAACTGGCTTGCCACATGCTGAAAACTGAAACTAGATCCATGTCTATCACCAAGCACCAAACTAAAGTCAAAATAAATTAAAGATCTGAATATTAAAACAGAAACACTAAATCTACTGAAAGTGAACATAGGTAAAAGTCTTGAAGATATAGGGGTAGGCAGAGAGTTCATGAACAAAAACCAAACTGCAAGGGAAAAACTTCAAAAAATCAACAACTGGGATCTCATTTCCTTAAAAAGTTTTTGCACATCTAAAGAAATCACCAACAGAGTAAAAATAAAATCCATAAATTGGGAAAATACTTTAGCAAACTGTCCCTTGGACAAAGAACTTCTACCTAGAACATGTAAAGAATTTTAAAAAATCAGGTCCCCCAGATTCAAAGTCCCAATTCAAAAATGGGCATCTGAGATGAATACACACTTCTCAGATAAAGAAATACAATGGCAAATAAATACATGATAAAATTTTCAACATCATTTGAGAAATGTAAATTAAAACACCACTGAGATTCCATCTCACAGCAGAAAGAATGGCTATCACCAACAAATCAACCAATAACAAATGCTGGAGGGGCTGTGGGGAAAAAAGAACGCTTTTCCATTGCTGGTGGGAGTGTGGACTTGTGCAACCACTGTGGAGATCAGTCTGGAGATTCCTCAATAAACTAGGATTAGCAGTCCCATTCAACCAAGATATTTCCCTTTTGGGTATTTTTCCAGAAGAACTGAAGACATCATACCATAGCGATATATGTGTACCCATGTTTATAGCAGCTCAATTTGTAATAGCTAAATCTTGGAAATAACCCAGATGCCCATCAACTGAGGAATGGATAAAAAAGATGTAGCATTTTTATATAATGGAATATTACTCAACTATAAAGAAAGGGAAACTCGAGGCTTTTATAGGTAAATGGATGCAACTAGAGCCCATACTCATAAGTCAAATAAATCGCACTCACATGTGTAAATATCGTATTGTCTCCCTAGTGTAAGAACCTGAAAGAGTACATAAAATCTAAAAGGTACAATAGATATTGTGAAAGGCAAAGAAATTTCACAAAAGGAAAGAATAACTGAGATGAGGGAAAAGAGAAAAGAAAAAAGGAAGGGAAAATATGTATCTATCTATTTATGTATCTATGTATTTATATACACACACGATAGCTAAGATAATTTTACTTCTAATTTCTATTGGTTTATTGAAAGGAATCATTAATGTTTAACTGTTTGATCAATTTGATATGCCTATATTTGTTTCTCTGAGTAACCAATTTAAAGATAACAATATGTACAAAAACCATTGTTAATATCCTATCACCTTGTCTGAAATTCTGTATTGCTTTTACTGTTTTCGTGTTTTTTGTTTATGCCTGTGTGCTTGTTAATTTGTCTTCTCTGTAAAAAATCTGAACGGTAAACAAGAGTAAAGAAGATAAAGGAAAGGAAAAAGGAGGAGATCATTTTAGGTGAAAGGGACTGCTAGAACAAAGACATTGAATGCGTGGAGTACAAAAGTAAACACAAGGAAAACTTAGAGGTCCTGGGAGCCTGAATATACTGTGAAACGGTATTGTTAAGGAATAGAGTGACCATGCTTATTCTTTATTTTGCCAACAATTTTTGATGCTATTTTACCATATCATTTCATCATCATTACCTAGAAGGGTTACAGAATATCACTTATAGTAGTGATGGTGACCCTATGGCACACATGTCACAACAGGCTGTTTGTATCATTGAAAGCTCTAAAAGGTTCACCATCACTAACCTACACTAAAATCCTCTAACAAGGATTCCTGACACATATACAGAGGACAGAATAATGGCAGAGTAAAAGATAATCTGGAAAAAGAATTTGGACATCAGAAATTAAAGACATGATTTAAGGACTCTCACCTCAAACATTCTGGGTTAGACAGTGGTGGAGTAGGGGAACACACTTCACAGGTTGGATGGTTGCTTCTGGTCAAAAACTTGGGACCAGAATGTCAGAAGGCCAGTAATGTAGAGTGCAATTCAGAGGTTTCCCAGGGAAAAAGCATGCAACAATTGTCATTTGTCAACAGAGATCAAGACCCACACCTTTAAATGCAAAGGTCAGTGACTTTTTTTGAAACAGGGTCTGGCTATGTAGCACAGGCTGACCTTGAGTTCACTATGTAGTCTAGGCTTGCCTCCAACTTGCAGTGAGCCTCCTGCCTCAGCCTCCCAAGTG
The DNA here is from genome assembly GCF_000276665.1 of Chinchilla lanigera. Lineage (NCBI taxonomy): Eukaryota > Metazoa > Chordata > Mammalia > Rodentia > Chinchillidae > Chinchilla > Chinchilla lanigera. Next base: position 4,230,299 of record NW_004955473.1, on the reverse strand, counting down.
CTGGGATTACAGTTGTGCAACACCATGGCCAACTACAATCAGTGACTTTTAAATCAGATATTATTAATGGATGCACGTGACCAAGATGTACATATTTGACCAGCAAATATACACATATACTTTCTGTTTATTAAAAGTAGGGACTACTGTTTTTGTTCTCAGTACTGGGGATTGAACCCAGGGTCTTGTACATGCTAGGCAACAGCTCTATCACGGAAGTATGTCCCTACCCCTTTTCTGACTTTTTGGAAAACAGATCATCAATCTATGGTTTTGGTATTACAGAACAGCCCTGAGGATTCCCTTTGAACATATCTCACTATTATCAATTCCTCTCTATTTTCAAATTTTTATTAATACATGTTTGCAGTATATAATGATTACATATATCATGGGGAGTTCATACATGTACATAACACATTTTAACTCTTTCTACTTTCCCTTTTGCCTACCCTCACCCTCTCTCAATCTCTGGTTACCTTTCATTTTCCCTAATATCTCCGTGTTTCATATTACCTTTTACTTTACTATTTACTTCTATTTTGGGTTTCTCATATTAAAGAAATCATATGTAAGACTGTATGTCCGATTTATTTCACTTAACATTACAGTCTCAAGTTGCATCCATCTTCCTACAACTGACTCATTTGTCCTTTTTTATGGTAGACTAGTACCCCATTGTGTACAAATATCACATTTTATCTATTCATCTGTTGATATACACACAGGCCACTTCTAAGATTTAACTATTGTAAAGTGTGCTGCTATAAAAATGGGTATGCATGTGTCATAGTAATATAGTGTCTTTAACTCTTTTAGAAGGCAAATAGCTGGGTCAAAAAGAATTTCTAGTTTTACATTTTTATGAAATTTTCATACTGATTTCCATTGAGGTTCTACACAGCCTCTCCAGCATTTGATATTACTTGATTTCTTTATGGCCACCATTCTTTCAGAAGTAAGATGGAATCTCACTGTTCTTTCATTTGCATTTCTCAAATGGCCAGAGAATTTGAACGTTTATTCATGTATTTACTGATTGTATGTGTTCTGAGAATGGCTAATTCAGTTGCCCATTTTTTGATTGGGTCTCTGGGAGTGTCTAATTTTTTCTGTTCTTTATATATCATAGATATTATTCCTCTGTCCAAGGAATAGGTGGCCAAAAATGTTCCTATTCTGTAGGTTGCTCTTCACTGTGTTGGTGGGTTCCTTAGGTATGCAGAAGCTTTTAAATTTGCTATTCCATTTGTTGATTCTTGATGTTATTTCTTGAGTAGTTGAGGTTCTGTTCAAAGTCCTTGCCTACACCTATGTCTTCAAGGGTTTTACCCATTTTATCTTCCAGCAAATTTAAGTGTTTCTGTTTTAACATTCAAATCTTTAACAATTTTGATGTTAGTTTAGTACATGGTGAGAGATACGGGTCTAGATTCAATCTTTTGCATATGGATGGCCAGTTTTCCTAGCAACAAAGAGGCTATCTTTCTTTCAGTGTATGTTTTTGGAAATTTTGTCAAAGACCAGATTGTTGCATGTCCATGGGGTTGTTTCTACACCTTGTGTTCTTTTGCATTGATCCATATCTGTCTTTGTGCCAGTACCATACTGTTTTTGTTACTATAGTTTTATAACATTACTTGAAGTCCAAGACCATGATGCCTCCTGCTTTACTTTTGTTGCCTGGATTTGTTCTTGCTATTCTGGTTCTCTTCTGGACCATATGATTTTCAGGATTGTTTTTCCCAGCAGTGTGATGAATGCTCTTGGTATTTTCATTGGGCTTGTATTAAATCTGTGTATCATTTTGGCAGTCTGGCCATATTGAAAACATTGGTTATGCTTATCCATAAATAGGGGACAGTTTTCCATTTTCTGATGCTCTCCTCTATCTCCTTTTTGAAAGTACCATACAATTTATTGAAGTAATCTTTTGCTTACATTGTTAGACTAATTCCTATTTAAATCTTCTTAAGGCTCAGAGGGTTATTGGTGTACAGGAACATTATTGCTGTTTATGTGTTGATTCTGTATCCTGTTTCTTTGCTGGAGCTTTTTTTAATTAGCTGTGTTTTTTTGTGGATTTCTGTGATTTTCTTCATAAAACATCATGTCATCTGTGAACAAGGATAGTTTTACTTCTTCCTTTCCTATGCATAACGCTTTTATTTCATTCTCTTGCCTGATTTTTCTGGCTAATGTTTAAGCACTATACTGAACAGGAGTGTTGATAGTGGGCATCTCTGTTCCTGATTTTGGACGGACAGTTTTCATTTTTTCTCTATTTAATGATTTTTGGTATCATAGTGGCTTTTACCAGATTGAGATAAGTTGTTTCTACACTTTTATTCTTCAGGGTTTCTTGTCATGAATGAATGTTGAATTTTATCAAAGGCTTTTTATACATCTACTGAGGTGAGCACATGGCTTTTATCCTTGCCCGTGTTTATGGGAACTATTAAATTTATAGTGGCACCTCAGTTCATGAACTTAATTTGTTCCACAATTCTGAAAGATGGCCACGCTTGTGTTTGTACAAAGAGGATGGCCATGGTTGTGTTCATCACCCGCTGCAGAGTTTGCAAACAAAAACAAAATTTTGCAAAACGCTTCTGTTTGAACTAAATTGTTTGCAAACAAAAGCACTCATGAACCAACGTACAGCTGTATTTGTTTGCACATTTTGAGCCATCGTTGCATTCCTGGGATGAAGCCTACCTGGTCAAGATGTATGATTTTTTTATGATTTGTTGGATTACTTGCCAGTATACAGCTGACAATATTTGCATTGACGTTCACTGTAGTTGTCTTTTAAAATTGAGTCCTTGTTTGATTTTGAAATCAAGGAAATGTTAACTTCTAGGCATGAGTTTGGTAGTACCCTTCCTGTTCAATATCATTAAAGACTTTCAGGAAAATTAGGCTTACATATTCCCTTAAGTTTTTATGAAGTTCATTGGTGAGTTCTTAAGATTTTCTTATTTGTTAAATTGTTTATGCTGCCTCAATTTCACTGCTTGTTATTGGATTTTCAGTGTTTTCCCATCTTCTTAGTTCAGTTTTGGTAATTTATATGTATCTAAGAATCTACCTATTTCTTCTTGTTAAACTAATTTACTGGCATACGTTTTCAAAGTAGTTGCCAATGTTCTTGATTTCAGTGATGTCTCTTGTGATTTTGCCCTTTTAATTTCTAAAGGCATTGATATAGGTCTTTTCTTTCCTTTTTGATAAGGGTTTGCATATTCGTTTTGAAGAACTAGCTCTTTGAGTCACAGATTCTTTACATTTTTACAGTCTTAATATATTAATTTCTGCTCTAAACTTTGTAATTTTCTTTTTCTTTCTTCATTTCTTTATTTATTTTTATCTTTTTGAGACAAGGTCTTGCTATGCAGTTCAGGCTGGCCTTGAGCTCACTTTGTAGCCCAGGCTGGTCTCGAACTCCCAATGATCCTCCTGCCTCAGGCTCTCGAGTGCTGGGATTACAGGTGTGTGCCACCACGCCTGGCTATAATTTTCTTCTTTATAATAGCTTTAGATATGTATTGTTCTTGTTTTCTGAGGACCTTCAGATGCAGTATTAGTATTTGGGGGGGGGGCTAGCTGTTTTTCTGACATGGGCATTTATAGCAGTATAATTCCCTTTTAAGAGTGTTTTCACTGTATCCCACAGGATTCAGAATGCTGTACTGGCACTATTGTTTGATTATAGGAACTGCCTAATTTCACCTTAATTTTTTTCTGTGACGTATTAATTACTCAATACAATATTATTTAATCCTCAGTATTTGCACAATTTCTGTGGTTTATTTAGCCATATATTTCTAGTTTTGTTGAAGCATAAAATGATTATGTGCATAGGATAATTTTGATTTTTATGTATTTGTTTAAGCATGGCTTATGGGCTAATATGTGATCTATTTTGAAAAGATTCATGTGCTGGTGGGAAGTATGCATAGTCTGCTGTCTGGTAGAATATTCTGTAGAAGGATATTAAGTTAATTTTTTTGAAGATGTTGTTCAACCATAACATATTTTTCGGGATTTTTTTTGTGCAGTTAAACCATGTATTTGTGAGTTATTAAAATCTCTCACTATAATTGCCTTGATGTTTGTCTTATCTTTCATGTCCAGTACTGTTTGTATTTTGAAGTTACATGTGCAGTGTACAGTCCATATATATTTATAATTATTATGTCTTCCTGCTGACTTATTCTCTTAACCAATAAGTAGCAACCTTAGTTTCTTTTTCTGATCAGTTTTTGCCTGAAGTCCACTTTGTGTGAAAACAGGATAGTTATTCCAGATTGTTTTGGGGCTCCTATTGCATGGACTATTGTTTTCTACCCTCTGAATATTTTAGTCTATGAATTTGTTTTTGGATTAAATATGTTTCTTCTATAAGCATACTACTTGCTTTTCGATCCAATCTGAAAATCTGCCTTTTGACTGGGGAGTTGAGACCACTCACATCAAGAGTTATTGCTGAAAGGTACTGATTTATTCCTGTCATTGCATTATTGTCTTCTTGCTGATTCCTTTTTGTCCTCCTTCTGCTTAACTGATCAGCTTACCCAGTGTATTCATTCCTGTAGACTTTTTGGGATTGGTGGCTTCACTGCCTATTTCTAGGATATTATTGATAATTGTTTGGAATGCTTGTTTGGTGGTCCTGAATTTCTGGAGGTGCTCTTTGCCATGGAAAGAATTCATTTCTCCATCAACTTTGAAAGACAGTTTTGTAGGATATATTAGTCTATATAAACACTCTCCTGGCCTTTAAAGATTGTGTTAAGAGTCTTATGTAATTCTAATGGGTTTACCTTTGTAAGTAATTTGTTGCTTTTTCTCCAACAGCTTTTCAGATTCTGTCCTTCCACTGGAGTTCTGAGATTTTGACTATGATGAGTTGTAGTGAAGTTCTTTCCTAACTGTAGCTATTTGGGGTTTTACATGCTTCACTTAGCTGTATATTAAATTCTCTTCTCATACATAAAAAGTCTTGTGCTATTTTTATAGGCATGTGTTTTATGTCATTTGTGCTGTGTACTGCTTTTTTGCTAATTATAATTAACTTTAGATTAATCTTTCCATCATCTATCAGTTTTTGGATCTGTTTTCCATGTCATTTTTGTTGTTTTTCAGATATCTGAGTATATGGTCAACTGCATCAGGTCTATCTTCTAGTTCTGACACTTCGTCTTCACTTTGGTCATTGCTGCTACCCATATATTCAATAGGATTCTTTTTTAATCTCCTGGATTTCTGTTTGGTATTTTTTCATTGACTCTAATTCTTTGCCAAACTGGTAATTCATGTTTTCATTTTGTTCACTAAGTCCATTATCTGCTTAGTTATTTCATATTTGAGCTCACAGAGCAGCTTATTGATTTTTTTTGTCTCCTCTTTTATCATTTCAAATAATTTGGTTGTGTGACTTTTGATTTCCTCCCCCATTAATGCCCTGTGGATCAGCTCTGGTGGAGTTGAGAGTTTTGGGAAGCAATTTCTTGCCTTATTTTCTCATGTTTCCTGTGTGTGTGTGTGTGTGTGTGTGTGTGTGTGTGTGTGTGCGCGTGCGTGCACATACATGCAGTCACACACAAAGATTTGCAGGTCAACTATAGTGGAAAGATTTTGTTCCTAGTATGGAGAACTCTTTAGTGAGTGTCAGCTTCCAACTAATGTACTCTGGACATGGCTAACTATATAAGCTATTGTCTTCATCCCAAGATGCAACCATCTTTGTTAATTTCAGTAAGGAAGAGTGCAATATAATTGCTCTAGCACTCAGTCCTCCAGAAATGAACCACAGTATTTTTCATGACAAAGACAATCCAGATATTGGCATACAGTAAAAACTAATAAATAGAAGCAACTATGCTACCCTGGTGATGGCAATAAAATCATCATGAATAACAGTGTCAAAGACAAACTGGATAGTGATATACCATGCAAATCTATAAAAGTTACCTCTCTTCTAGCCTTACCAATAGAAAAGAGACCTATAATTATAATACAGACACAGACAAATCAAATATTGACATACAGAAAATACCTACTAAATACACCAACTATAACACCACTGACAATAGAAAAAAATTCAATAATAACAGCAGAGTCAATTAAATATCTAAAGATTAATAAAACAATAGTAACACTAGAAAAGATTGATGGGATAGGGAAGGGAAAAACAAAAGAAGTAGAATATGAAAAACAAAAGGGGAGAGAAAAATGAAATAAAGGATCCTATTAAATAGCAAAAGAAAATTAATAGAATTATATAAAACCAATTAAAAAAAAAGAAAAAAGAAAACAAAACAAAAAACCCACCCCCCAGAAAAAAACACAATGAAGAAAAACTAATGAATCCAAAAATTTCCTATATAATTTTGAATGAATCACTTCTTTCCAGAGTCTGTCGTATTTGAGTCCACCAAATATGGGAAAAGATAGTCAGTATTAAGAGCTATTTTGTTTCCAAACTCATGTTTTTTGGTGTGAATACTTTATCTTCCACCAACTCTTTTGCTGGGTGTGGTTGGTCAGCAGTGTATGCCCTAAATCTATATTAACTCCAGCTTCTCTCAGTTTTTGTGTCTCTTTGTGCACCCCAAAGCATGGCTTTCTCTGCTTAGTTTTATGGTGTATGTGTTGGTGAGGTACCCCTTGCTCTAGAAGTCCCTTTACATGGCATGCCAGGCTGTGGCAACCATCCAAGCCAAGGTGTGTTCTTGATCATGTCAGTAGATAGAGAAAGCGATCAGATGGTCTCTATGCTGGACATAGGTAGTGGGAAAGGGGATGGAAGTGGTCAGACCAATGAACTTAATGCTAGCACTTTCCAACACAACCAAATCCATACATGGCAAGCCTGGATTCTCAACTCAGAGGGCTGGATCCCAATGTCCCTCCCTGCCTGAGCTTAAACTTCTCTGTGGGGCCATGGGCAGTCTGCATCCTCCAAAACTTTCTCTTGTGGTTATCTCCCGTTCAGTCACTGTGATGTGATCCCAGAAACTCTGAAGTACAGTTGTTCTGTAGTTGTTTTGTAGCTTGTTTTTAAACTATTAACTTCTTCCTAAAATGTCTCCTGATTAAACACTATGAAATATGGTAGGCGCTATAATGGATTTCTCTTATTCAACTCTTCTCTGCCATGTGAAAGAGATATTTTCAGGGTAAAACTCCATGCAGTAGTTTATAATAACCCTGGGCTTTTCTTGAGGCTATTGCTGATGGCCCACTCTACTGTTTCTCCATAGAACTGTTGAACCTCTCTGGGCTTCCTATGTATTAACAGAGACTGGTCCCCACCCCCAAATAGAGGGTTAGCTTTCCAGACTGTTTAATTCTTTTTTTTTTTTTTTTTGGTTTTTCTCCGGTACCAGGAACCGAACTCACGACCTTGTGCTTGCCAGGCAGGCGCTTTTGCCGCTGACCTAAATCCCCAGCCCTGTTTAATTCTTTTTATCTGTGTTGTGCTCCACTTCTCCAGCTTCTCTTCAGTGTCTAGCATTCCTATCAGCTCCCTCTTGATTCCCAGAGTCATACTTCATGTTTTTCTTGATCAAGATACTGTTTTCTAGGTGTCTTGATTCCAGGTCTCAGAGAGGCTATATTTTGTGATCCGTATTTACTATTCCACAGTATTGATAAATATATACATTTCTAGTATAACTTATTTAGTTTTTCATTAATCATGTATTAAAGTTACGTTTTTACCGATGGTAGTTTCTGTGCATTTGTAAGTGACCTCTCATGTTTATTTTATGAGAAGTTATATCGATATAATCTAGTGTTTTACTTCAAGTTGCTTCATTTTCATTTAATGAGGATGCTTAGGTTTGTGTGAAAATGATACTTTATTCTATACAGTATTTTTTCTACACAGTCTTACATTTAAATAATAGAAACATTGACAAATTTTCTTAAAATTAAAAACTTCTGTTCCACAAAGGCAGCATTAAATAAAGTGAAAGGAAAGCCACAGGCTGGGTAATAATATTTACAAAGCATTAGGGATTGGCATCCCGAATAATCTCCTTCAAATCAATAAGAAAAAGACTAATAATCAAATAGAATAATAAGCAAATTATATGAATAAACAATTCCCTGCCAAGGAAACTCATATGGCCAATAAATACATACAAAGATATTAAATCTCAGTATTACACAGGAAAATGGACATTAAAACAGAGACAGACATTAGTTCATGCCCACAAATTAGAAAAATGTGTCCAGTCTAACAATACTGAGGGCTGGAGGATACAGGGAAAAAATATATACTACTTGTAGGAGGATGAAGTAGTACAATGTTGCAGAGCAATTCTGTAAAGTTGAAAATGTAGACTCTATGCAACTCAGCAACACCACTTCAAGGTGGAAAACATCTCATATATATGCACAAGAAGACAAGTAAAAATGACATATAGGACTGTGTAGTAGTAAAAACTGTGAAACAACCTAAAATTCCCATTAATAGAAATGAAATGAAAAATACAGTGAAAAATAGTTATTTATCAAAGAAAGGCTTTACCTGTTAAATAGGTATGTTCATTAATATACATAACTATAAAAATGTAATGTTAAATGAAAAAGATCAAGTCCCCTAATGCTTACACACAGTATGATATCAATTTTTTAAACAGTAAAATTATGCCTAGCATTACTTCTAGAATTATACATGCACAGAAATACGTGGATTGAGAAGGCCTCCAGTCACTTCAGGATGTTAATTCCTCTGGGAAGGAAAAGAGGAAAATGTAATCAGGGAGGGCCACAAAGAAAACTTCAACTGGTCAACCTTATCTATATCCTTAATAGATCAGAAACAAATACAGAAAATATTAATAGTAAGTAAGTCTGTCCAGTAAGTATAACTATATGCCATGTCTTTCACTGTCTGCACACTGTATAATACAGTGTCTCATGAAAGAATAGGGAGATAGATTTCCTTTACAACTATCAATGGTCACACTTGAAAGGTAAAGACATCGTCAACTCTGAACCTTGTTTTGTTAACCATCAGCTTATACAGTAAAAACTTTTATCGCTTTATCGCCTCTAAAGAAATACACACAAAGAAATAAGCATGTGTAATTATACCTTATAAAACTTTCGTCAGGTGTGGTGGTGTACACCTGTAATTCCAGCACTTGGGAGGCTAAGGCAGGAGGGTTGTTGTAAGTTCGAGACCAGCCTGTGCTACAATGTGAGCTCAAGGCCAGCCTGAACTGCATAGAGAGACCTGTCTCAAAAAGACAAAAAAAATTTCATCATATATATTGTCAAGAGCCTACGAAGATATCATTAAAATATTCACTTCCTATGGTTCAAAAGTGACAGCATCTGCAGACATTAGCTCATTGGTCAAGCCAGTGAGATGAGTCATCATGGCTCTTTTTAAATTATATACAAAGTTCTCCATTTTCCAAGTGAACTTTCTTGTGCTTGGATGGAATCTAGATATAACTTTGGAAGGTAATCTGTTTTAAGCTAGGAAAACAGCACAGCAGCCTCATGCTTTGCAAGTGGTACTGGAAAATTCTTTAAAGTCAAAAAATTCATACATACATAAGAGATCTGTGAGGAATAAAATCCTAGAAGGTTTGGAAGGGAAATGATTTCAACTGATTTTATAAAGTGATTTACATGGTCTTAAAATGGCTTATAAATAAGTGATCACTATCCAAATCACATAGCCTAATAGCTTCCAATTTTATATTAATATCAGGGAATTACATATGCTTTCTGGAGCCTGTGTGAATAAAACAAGACTGTGTTTATGTACAGACCTTTTTACTAATACACCAACCCAGCCAGAATGCAGAAATTCATTAAAGGCATTGATATTCATATTAAATGCACATGTAGAATTACCTACGGGTGTGATAAACAAAACTCAGAATCACAAGAAGGCCATAATAAAACATTCAAGATTAAGAACTTATCTTTTAGGATGTAGGAAAGAAGTGCAAAAACAAAACTAGTTCATGCTAGAGCCGGTTTCACTCATACAGTGTAAACAGGCAAGGAGCTAATAATCCAAAAGGTTTGAAAAGCCATGAAGTTCCACCAAATTTAGGTATAGACATAGCTACCTATAAACAGGCTGATTTCTAAATGTAGACAGATCCACACATCAAAGTACAGCACAGGTGTGCAATGATACTGTCACCTCTGTATACTCTTTCCCTACACCTTTTTGCTAGGTTACAAGTACTCATTCTTTAAGCCTGGCATGAAAATCACTTTCATGGGAAGTCTTTCCATCTTTTCTACCCTCCTCACTTCAGGTCCGGCATTCCTGCTAGGCATTCTATTATACTTTCAAAATTCCTCATTACATTAAACTTCATTTTAACTGTCTGTTGTTTCCCTTATTTAACCATAAGCTTATGAACCGAGAATTATTTCTGTCTTAGTTATTAGATTTTTCTCAGCAGAAAAATCTAGTGCATATAGTCGGAACTTGATAAATACCTGTTGACAACATTAATGAATTAAAATCAATATTCCTAAATAGACACGAATCAAATTTTATAGTGTGAAGTAACCAGTTTTTTAAAACAGTCTTAAATGCAAAAGAGAATATTTGAGAACGTAAATGTGCAGATCTCTTTAAGTCTGATGATGATGGTGGAGTATATAATGCATGTGTTGATTGGGAGCAAGGGAGAGATTTTTCTAAAAACCACAAATGCCATTATACTTAAGTAAATCCAGAAGAGTAAGAGTCATCAAATTTATGTATTTATGCTCAAACTATTTCCACCCAGACTTCATTTATTCTTACAACCCACAAGCAAAATATATATGTTACCATGTCTTTTTCATTATTTACTTTTAAATTTTTATTGATTATTAATTGATGAATGAAAATTGAATATATTCTATACTATACATCATGCTGCTTGGATATATGTATATATTGTGGGATGGTTGAATCAAGATATTTAATGTATACACTGCCTCTTTTTTATATTTTGTGGGTAAGAACACTTAAAATATACTCTTCACAACTAAAGAATGCACTATGCTGTCATTAACTACAGTCATCATAAAGTATAGCTGATCTCTTTAGTTTCTTCCATCTGCATTGTCATTTTTTCTAAAGGAGAAATGGGTTGAGAAGTGAAGAGAACTTGCCCAACTACAAATGATATCCCCATATCTGAGTTAATGCTCTAGCCACTATAATAGTGTATCATGGCAAGATCACAATAGTTATCACAAACTTTTTACAGCAAATAGATACAAGAGTCTAATACAAAAAGAAAGTTCGTAATTTAAAAATGACTAATCTGCAAGCTCTAATAAAGGTAATACAGATTCTGGGTTCAAAGTACATACTTAACTAGTACATAAAAGGGGAAACTGGAACTGAGATAAATGTTTACTTTCCATTTTGAGTTGGTAAAATTTTGCATTAACATTAGTTATTCAGGTAACTATAGAAAATGAAGAAGCAAAAATAATGAAATTCATTTAACAAGAATTACAAAGATTTAAGCTGAAATAATTAAAAATAATATTTGTCTGAAGTGTAATGGATAAGAAAAAAATCACTTTGGGTCTAGTTTATATTTGTTACTAATACCATGTGGAAAGTAACATTGGGATGAAAACATCTACTAGACACTTCTGGTCTTATATGTTGAAGTTTAATTAATAGTACATATAGGCACTTAAATGAGGGGCATTCCCCCGTATTTTTTCTTAAAAAAATCAATAAAGAGCCAGGGATATAGCTCAGTGGCACAAGCGCCTGCCAGGCAAGCGCAAGGTCCTGCGTTTGATTTCCGGTACCAAAGAAAAAAGTCAATACAATTCAGAAAGGTGTTTTCAAACCTAGGAAACAAAATAGGTGCTCCTTTCAAAGCAGGTGAGGGTCAGTGGTACTCATCTAAATTCTAAAGGAAGATTTAAATGTTAAAAGAAAACCTGTAATATTTATATTTACTGTAACAAACAGCAACATGCACTCCTTTATTTAGCCCTTCTACCCTCACCCAATCTCTAGTGTACTAGCTGGTCCTGTTTACTTTCAAGTATTTCTGATGGGCCACTTCTTGCTCTTCTGTGCTCCAGGAAAATAATAAGCACTAAGGACAGAACTTGCTATTACCCAAAAGCTCATGTAATAATTTTGATATTAGGGTAGGGTACTATAATAGTAATAATTACTTTTACTAAGTGCCTACAATATGCCAAGCCTTCTACTATCACATACTTCACATGCTCTATCTCCCGTAATGTCCCATGCATTATCAGACATTACTATGATCTTCATTTTACAGAAGCAGAATTTGAATATCAGCTGGTTAATGGCTGCCACACCAAAACA
>NW_004955473.1:4170448-4217847 GCF_000276665.1 Chinchilla lanigera | reverse complement strand
ATATATATATATACTGCCAGGTGGTGTGCACTCTATGCTGCCAGGTGGTGTGCACTCTTGTACTTTATGGTCAAAGGGATGATGAAGAACTTGGAGTAATAATGTTTAACATTTATTTAAGGTAAGGTACATAATAAGCACTATTTTACGAGCTTCACATGCACTGTCTCATTTAATTCCTACAGTAAACTAGGGACATTATGCCTATGGTAAATGAAGAAATTCTGATACTGAAAGGTGAAAGGACTTACTAAAGGTTACACAGCTAGGAAGTCCAATACAGAAGAATTCAAATCCAAGTATCTGGTTTCAGAGTCTACATAGTTAACCAAAGCACTATATTAATGAGAAATTGAGATCAAAAAATTTTTGGAGAAAAAAATAATCACAGTTTTAGAGCTAAAAAGAACCTTAAAGATTTAGTCCAACTTTCTTATCCTCCTAATGAGAAAAGTGAGGCACAGCAAGGTTAATCAACTTGCTTAAAGTCACATGGTTTACACGTACCAGACCTGTATTACAGAACAGGTCTCCTGACCCCTAGTTAAGTGTTTGCATCATTACATCATATTATGCTCTCCCTGGTACATTTGTATCAAAATATAAGTTGAATTCAGTTCAATTGCCTTTCCTGAGCCTGTACCTAAGCTAGTGAAATTGGCTGGAGGAAATTCACATATCTGAGCAGATGTGCTGAACTTTCATTTAAACTATTCAAGACCACAAGCCTCAACTGAGCACCTATCCCTACTCAGCAATACTATTTCTGCATTAACGTTACTTTCCCACTCTTAAAACTGATTGTACTTCATTGCTGTCCTTATTCCTCTTATATTTGCTTTCTCATCACTTTGACTTCCTACCTTTAGCTAATGATCTTGCTTCATAGTTTATGGAGAAAACAAGTCATCAGAAGAAGGAACTCTTCTCCCTATCAAATCTGTACAAATACCCATATCTCCGAATTTTCTCTTCTGTCCTGCTAGAACAAGTGTCCTTTAATCTCAACATTTCTTGCTATTCAGACTTGCTCCTGCAGATGTCCCTTTTTTTCTGTACCATCATTTTCTCCTTTTTACTTGGAAGTTGGCTTTGATCTCTCTTCTTCCAACATCTCACATATTCCATCCATCTGTAAATCCTGTCTTTTAATTTCAGCTCCAAAATGTTTCTGGAATTTGTCCCTTTCTCTTCTTTGCCAAAATCATCTAAGTCACCCTGTTTGCATAACTAAAACCTTGCAAGAAGTAAATAACCTTCTAATTAACTGCATGCTTCCATTCTTGCTTACCTTTAACTCATTCTCCACAGAGAAGCCAAAGTATTCTTTACAAAAATCAGTAAAACTATTTATATCACATGCATGTTTAAAACCTACCCATGGATTTCCACTGCTCTTAAATAATAATTTACTGGGGCCTGTAAGTCCTGTATGATATGACCCAATTATTCCTCTCAACTTACCCCTCATCTCATGCAGTACTACCTTTTGCTGGCCTTCCCTAGGTTCCTGCAAAACTTAGTCTTTATTGCTGCAGAGGTGTGTGCTTTTCCCTAGCCTCTTTGCATGATGGATGCCTTTTCATTAATAAGGTCTCAGCTGAAAATTCATCCTCTCAGAGAAACTTTCCTTCCAGGACATCTAAGCAGTCTTCCCAGTTTTTCTTATCCATAGCTATCCTACCATTTCCCACAATCAGTAAATATTTTTATGTGGATATTTGTATGTTTCCATGTTTGTCATCTCAAAGCTCAGTGAGGGCAGGGATCTTTGTATATTTTTCACTATTGTTTTTATAATATCTAGAAGAGGATCTGGCACCAAATAGGTGCTCAATACATTTTTGCTAGTTAGGAAATGAGATCCCTGAATCCTATTTAGTATCTGGGACAATCTTTGAGTGAACAGAGACACAGTGCTTAGAATAAATTTATAAAAGAATTAGTCAATTAGTACTGATCAACTATAGAGTTAACAATATTCACCCTTTTCAGGTCCTTTATAATAATCTACCAATATTTTGCTATCCAATAAACCTAGTAGTCTAAGCAGGAGGAAATAATTCTACCTTCTATTTAGGAAAAGAATCTGCTTAATTTCATGACTGCTAACCTTTTGCCAAACTGTTATCGGTAAGTTCTGATCTCCTTTCATGGAGATTTGTTCCTGAAAGAATAAAGAAAGAAAATCTGCAAAGTTAACCCAAATGATGGACAGGGCCATGAGGATGATAATCATGTAAGGCTCTCTTTGTCAGATATGCTCCCTGTCACTATATACAGCTGACCAGAGGGAGATTTACTTGGTTATTTTTACCTCAGGTCATTTATTTGTATGCTAAGTAGTTATTGATTCTTCAACATCAATTCAGAGATGAAGTTTACAGTATACTCCTATCAGAAACCTTATAGTGTCCAAAATAAATAACTTTTATTTATCATCTCAGCTGTTGAAAAAGTAACTCAGGAAATCAATAGGGAAAAAGTAACTCAGGAAAACAATATCATGTCAGCTGTTGAAAAAGTAACTCAGGAAATCAAATGCCCCCAAATGTAGAAAGTAAATATAGATAGTCTCTTACACATACATGCACACACACACACACACACAAACTACAACCACGGGAGGTGAACTTCCTAAGAATAAAAAGAAAAAATAAAATGGAAAAAATCTGTAACATGAAAAAGATTCAGAAGTATGGAAGTCTGATAAGAAAAACACTGCAATTCAGCTTACTACCTCCCACTAATGTTCCAGAACACCTATTTAAGACAGGAAGTACAAGGTTGCCAAATGTTCTTGTTCTACATTTCCTGTACTAGTTTCACATCCTACACATCTAACCCCAGTATTAAAAGTATTGTCCATGATATACTTCCTGGCTTCCAGAGCAAGAGCCTCCCAGGCCTGCCTATAAACCTTTCAGGAATCACATTCCAACATTCATGCTGTAGACAGTACATTTGCCTTCATACGCCATCCCCTTTTGGCAAAATGTCAGTTATGTTCAAATGCTTTGAGTTTAGGCATGTGCAAGTCTTGAATTACATACCTAAGTATAGTTCCCTATGTGGTGGACCAGAGACACCCCAGAAAAATATAAATGTATCAATAATGTCATCCTAGGTGTAAATACTCATCTATAACTACACATATATACAGCACCAAATTTCTGTTTCACCTTACAAGAAAGCAAGTGCTAACATTTCTTGAGTCCTAGCACTGCACATTTATAAAACTGCTTTAGATGTTGATTTGGAGTTGCAACTCATCTGAGACACTAAGGAGCGTCCCTGAAATATACAGGAGTTTGAGCACGTATGAAATTGCAATTACTCTCCATTCCTCTTCTCCAATTTCCCCACAATTGCTCTTACTGATATATCTCTCTATTTAAGGAGACTATGAAAAGTAGTCAATATGACAGGTGGTCTTTCAAGTTACAAGACCAGACATATACTTATTGAGAGCCTAATAGATGCCAGGCACTGCTCCAGAACATGGCATAACAAGTCCACACGAAAAAAAAAAAAAAAAGTCCACAGAGGGGTTACACAGGTTTGAGAAAACTTAAGAGAGCAGCAAGAAGATAACAGCTTCTGATATCTAAGTCTGTTCTTTTTATTCACACAGTGGAACAGCAATTGCTAAACTGTCAGCAGCAGGTGACACGTCAAAAAGGGTCTCTTTAAGGCTACCTGATTTCAGCTTCCCTCCTTTCAAATTCCAGCATAATACACCTCAGGATCCAAGGAACAGATATCTGAAAAATGAAGGCAATTTTGGTGCTAAGTCACTGAGATAAAAGGCACAGTATCCAAAAGTAGTCCCTATAACCATCTTTACCCTGAGCCCAGGTCTCTAGGGTTACTTGATTTACATACTGCGTTTAAGGTCCTTCTTTACCTTTTCCAACTCACCACTGCAAAGCACCATCTGAAGAAAGTTCAAGCAAACAAACTGAGTTAACTGTGGAGGAAGGAAACCTCAAGTAAATTTCTACATAGTTCATTCATTCAACAAATGTTTACTGAGCAGCTTCTATGAGCTAGGGATTGATTTTGGTGCTGGAATATATCAGTGAACAAACAAACAATAATCCCTGCTCTCAGAGTTTACAGTTTAAATGGATATTGCTAGATGAGTAATAGAAAATTTTGCAATAACCATATAACCTAATTCTGGTTTAGGTAATTAAACAGTCTTTTCATGTTCTTCCATTCTTCATGGTGTACCTTTGGGTGCTTGTCTTCTTACTGCGGTTTCAGTTTGTAGACACTACTTCTACTTCTAGACCTAATCTTGATGCTCTCTTTCAACTAACTTTCCCTCCTTCTCAGCGGCTCAGGCATGCCTATGTTAGTTGTGATCAGCCCCCGACGAATGGCGCTTTCCTTGCAAAGATGTCCCTCTCTCTAAGATCCTGGTGACAGAAATTTGACCAAAATTCCCAGGGCACTGTATTCTGTCCTCTGGTCTTCAGCATCTTTGCTTTGATTTTTCTCAGCCTCTTAGCTGAGTCTCCAACTCCATTTAAAACCCCTGGTTTCCTTAAGTCCTCTTTAATCCTGAATGTTTACTTTGTACCTCTTTTCTTTCCCCTGATAAACATTTCTCAACCAACTTGAGAAAAGAGAATAGTGGGAATACTAAAAAGCAGAATCCAAGCTAGAGAAATATGTTTTATAACAAAATAATATTTTTGTTTAAAAAAGGTATACTCCTAATATCAAACATGATATAAGAAAGAAAGCTTCTGGGGTCAGCTACCATGTCTTCCTAAGACTGACTCAATATATACATTGTTTCTTCCTGTGGAATTTCTTTTATTTGTTTTATATTTATTATTTTAAAAATTAAAAAACTGACAAAACAACAATGAAGACAAAATCAAAACAACACAAAAGCAACAAAAATGATACATGACCTCAAGACAAAAGAATAGAAATTTACAATGGTTGCTAAATTACGTACTGTTATCTTCAATGAAGTTGCTCAGTCCATTAGACATAATTTCTGCGGGCTGTTCTTTAAAACAATTGTGCTGCGCATTTCTAAGTTCTTAGGGAGTTTCTACATTTTGCAGGAGAAAACAGGAAAGTTTTAAATGTGATTACTTGGTAGTCAAAATGTTATAAGAAATTTCTCCATTTTTCACACCCTCCAATTTTTTTCACCTCATCTTAAATAGACAATAGGTTGCAAATATTTCCATCCAATGGGTAATTTTATGAGGAAGATAAGCACCTAGGAACAGAGGCTTATAATGAAAGTGTCTTCTCTACCATAAAGAACAATAACTCAATAAAGTTTATAAAACCATCCTTGCCAATCAAAATAGAAAAGACAATCTTCTGTTTGTGGAAATATATGTGATATTGAAGAGAACCAAATCAGGCTGCAATTCACATAGAAAAAAAAGTGATACAATCAACTCAGTTTAACTACAAGAATGTTGTCATTTTTCACCACATGTACGTGATTGTTTAATTAAATTAAGATTTCCAAGAGAATTTTCATCCAAGGAGAAGAGGAAGAGCAAACCAATGAGTTGTATAGAAGTAAGTTAAATAGTAAAAATAGCTACCATTCACTGAGAGTTTACTATACACATGACACCTTTGAATTGCTTTACATACATTTTCTCATTTAATTCTCATTATACTTTGTATGTACTGGACATATATTCTGTTTCAGTTTTATAGATAAAGCAGCTGAGGCTTAGAAATTAAGCTAGATGTATAAGTTCACACAGGTAATGAGAGGAAGAATTCATATCTAGATTTACTCTTAACTGCTATGCTGTGTTGCCATCCATACATGATATGACAAATCTGTATCTATCTTCATATGCAAAATACATGAATATTTATGATAGATAAATTATGAATAAGCTAGGCAGAAAGTACCCTAAAATAATAGAAAAAGCACTTGATTAGCAGTTCTGAGACCTGAGTTCTAATCTAGACTCGAATGATACCCAGGTATATAGCTTTACATGAGTCACTCAGCACCTCTTACCCTCAATTCCCCTTATGCACCAAACAAGGATACTATGCAAAATGTCCTGTAACGTCCCATTTAGCTCTAACATTCTATTAGTCTGCTGAATAAATTATGTCATATGAATTACCATGAATATTTTGCCTTTGTGGATAACTTACACCAAAAGCAACTCAAGGAATAAATCTGCTAAAATGTACACCATTGACGTTACAGATATGCTAGAGAAGGGGAGATGATTTCAAAAGAAGAATCTTTTAGTGATAGCAAATGGAACTCCCAGCATTGTCTTTGAACTCTCCTTCACCATCAGCCAAAGAGAAACTTCAGTTAATCTTCACTAAAAAAAGACAGTCTGCAAGTATTCTGACCTCCAGGTCAAGGCTAAGTTGGCAAGAACTAAACGGAGAGAAAACCATTTTACGGGGTCACTGCTAAGCCCAGAATCATGGGATTTCTGAAGTGTTTATGGGTGACTAAATCAAAGGCCTCAGTTAGGTCAGTAAAAATGGTTCTAATAATGTAAGCTTCATACGCTGTTTCTGAAATACCACTGGTGCTTTAAGTAAAGTTGACTTGAGAGAAAGGCTAGCTGTGAAACATAACTAGACCATAGTAAGAGAATTTCCTTTTCTAGGGATTGAGCATCTAGGAAAAAGTGCACATAACCCTGGCAAGACACCTAGAATCATAACCACTGTATCAGACTCTGAATTTCAATTCTCTATATAATGCAAAATACTGATCAGTGTCTCCAGCGTGGACACAAAGACTTCTTTGTCTTTCTATAGGGGTTCCAGCCAATTTAAGGAGCAACTAAACAAAGAATTTCAAGCTTTTATATTCATATTTCTCCAGAACACTTTTTGCCAAGTTTTACTTTTGCCCTACTGGCTTCCCAGATGACTACCTCCTGTCATCATTGACATAAGAAGAAACGATAAGCCACACTCCTAGTTGCCTTTCCAGTGCTTTCAAGGGAGCAAAGATGTGATGATATTGTACCTTTTTCCTTTTGCAACTGACAGTCATGGAATTCCTAGAGAGCTTATCATTTCTCATGAAGCATTTTATTTTTTACTTTAGAAAGCCAGTCAAACAAAGGTGGAAAAAGGCTAAACAAGAGGGAGAAGTGGTTAACTATTTACTTATACCTGTGGGTTATTTTCTTCATGATTTGGTGCATTTGTGTTTTTAAATTAAATGAAACCCTTTATGTTCTAGGTAAGCACGGTATAGGAATCCAAAGATGGCTTTTCTTTCAATGATGGCTTTTGTAATGGACCAATATTAGACATAGGAAAGTACCAGAATGAGTAGATAAGTGATATTATCATAGGACTAGAAAGCAAAGATCAATACAGTAGGTTAAAACAAAACTTATTATAATAAAAATGAAAAGGCTGGAATTTGAGAATGGGTACTAAATTCATTTGGACTATAAATGACTGTAGTTTAAAATGAACCCTAGAGGCTAATCAGTTTTCACTAATGGATTTCTTTTGACCTCACCTGGTGGTTTTTATATTTGTTCTCACAACAGGACTTTGGAATGGTCTCTCTCCATTTGGTGAACCAATGCATTAACTTACATTTTTCCTATGCCAAAGCTCATCTATAGAGTAAGAGAATGAAATATTTCTACCTTAAGTTTGACTACCCAACTAAGTCCACAAAAGGACTAGAATGGGCATACTTGCACTAGCCAGTAGATATACTAGCTCAGATTCTTATCATTTTAGAGTCAAAATGGGCCTTTAAGGTTATGTTACTTTAACCTTGATACTGTAAAAGAAATGTCTTTCACAGTATTTCTGACAGTAGCACTTATACATTGCATAAGTATGTTCAGAACTGAAAAAGTCCCTGCTTCAGATGAACAGCCCCTCTACTGCAAGACAAGTTGAACAGAAAGATTTCTTCTTATGCTAAGCTAAAATTTGCATTCCTATGGCTACCTTAGATAATATCCAGCCCCCTGCACTTACATGATTTTCGGTATATCAATTAATCTCTCTGTGATACAGTTTCTACACACGTAAAATACAGATAACGCATATACATAACAGAATACTAGTCTGCTGAAAAGAAGGACAAGCTTGAGTCATTTGTAGGAAAATGAAAAGACCTTGAGACCGTTATGTTGGGTGAAGTAACTCAGACACACAGCATAAATATCATATGGTTTATCTTATATGAAAAACATAATATATATAAAATATGAAATAAAAGACAGATAATAGAAAAGATGAAAGCAAGAACAAAGGTATTGTACTCCAGCAGGGACAATGTATCTAAAGTGTACTTTGACTTACTACAATTTTCTTACATGTTTTATATGTTTTCATATTAGCCTGGTTTTCAATCTGTATATATCATAATTAACTTTATAAATTCTGATAAGTAAATGAATCTGATGTTGGAAAAATAAAAGGGGTGGAAGGAAGGGGAGAAAAGGAATTAAAATGTGTTATGTACATGTACCAGTACCTACAATGTAATCATTATGGACTGCAAACATGTACTAATAAAAGTTTTTAAAAAACTGGAAAAAAATAGTACCTATTTCATAGGATTGTTGTAGCGATTAAATATGTTAATATACATCAAGTGCTTACAGTAGTCCTGGCACAAAATAAGTGTTCATTAAATGTCAGCTCTTGTTTTTGTTGCTAATACTGCTGCTACTTTTACACATACTATCACTAAAGACACCTTTGACAGTGACATATCAATCCTCTTCTATCATCTGTTCAAATATTGGAAGACTCCTATCCAGAGCATAAACTTTAGAGGTGTGCATCCCATCTTTATTCCTTATTAATTCTATATTTGATAAGTTATCTGATACCTTCAACCCGGATACCTTCAAGGAAGATAGTATCTACTGCATAGCATGGCTGTGATGATGAAAGGAGATGATACTATATTGAAAGTGTCCATAGTAGGTACTTAAAATGTCATTTACGTTTTCCTTTTCCATTCCTATATTTTCTCTTTTCTAGGTACTAAAAGTCCTAATTTCTTTTTTTTTTTGGTACCGGGAATCGAACTCAGGACCTTGTGCTTGCCAGGCAGGTGCTTGTGCTGCTGAGCTATATCTCCGGCCCCAAAGTCCTAATTTCAAACCTTTCTTTATATGGTTTTCTAGCTGCTGACGTCTTTGTTTCATTACAGTTTGTCAAGTGTCTTTCTTAAGAAGTAGTGTTCAGGATGGAAAGCATTGTTCCAGGTGTGGCCTAAGTATGCTATGCAGAGTTGCTCAACTAAAGGCATATGTGTGCAAGGCAGGGGTTCAGTATATTCTCATAGTGATTCTTTCTGCTTATTGATTTCCTTTTCATCCTGGAACACAGGCTAATGAGTGATCAATTCCATTAAAACGTCAAGCTAGACATTGAAATCAGAGCTTTTACACTGGCCAGCTCCTGAAGCTCTTTCTTAGAACTCTGCTTTCTTGGCACGTTGTGATGCATACATAATGCAGTAAGTCTAACCCTAATGGTATATATTGAGGAACATTATTGCCAAAGTGTTCCCTTCAATTCATATTATGTGGTTGCTTTCCAAAGTAACTTACTCAATTAAAAAGACAGTAATTTTAATCTACTGGTTAGTACCAGTTAGGTACCTCTAGGCATATATAGAACAAGCATGTTTTGAAACTGTAAGCACAGAGTTCAGTTTCCATCTTTCCAATTTTCTGGGGGCAATATTCTATAGAATGCTAAGAAAATCACAAGGAGTGAAAAAACTTAAAGTCAAGCACTATCTATGCCCCTAGCTTAGTATATGACCCTGGATCAGTTATTTAACTATTTGCATCATGTAATTCCCTCATCCACAAGAGAATCGGACTTCCTAAATTTTAATATCTATTTTGGGTCCAATAAGGTATGTTTCTATTCTGTAACCTTATGCTTAATTAAAGAATTGTACTTTTCTACCCCATCATCCCATACTTGCCATTTTACTCCGGTATTGCAATTTTCCCAGACAAAATAGGAGTTTTAGACAACTTTTGTCATTTAAATAGAGAACTGAAACAGTAGAGCATTTCCCTTCCTAACCTTTGCTTATATAATTTTAAATCAGTTACTTAAATTGTGCTTTATAAAGATTATCACTATACATCCAAGGTGAAAGGGAGAATTCAATATTTACATTTGAGGTACAATAGAGACAGCTGCAACAAACAAGACCATCTATACTGTATTAACTGCAGGAAATGGCATGGACCCTGACCTTCAGTAGACACTACACTCCTCATAGCTCAAGATCTAGCAATATGTTGTGAGGAAGTCAAGAACTTCTATCGCCCATTACTTTGTGCCAGAAATCACAAACCATAAGCATGCTTAACATTTTTATTATTAATTTAAATCTTAAGGTAGCTACCAAAACTACTGCAAGGTAATAGCTTTTTGCCTCTAATGCACATAAAACTATTGGTGTAAAGGAAGTTTTCAATATTTAAGCTGACCTTTTGAATAGTCTCTTGTCTTTTTTTCCAATTTTCTAAGAATACAGTCTATTAAAACCTTTTCCTTTGTTCTACCTACAGATAAACTTCCCAAAAGAAGTTGTAAGAATTACCATTGTTGGTTACTGTTCTTAATTTAAAAACTTTCCATAAAACACTGATAAAACCTGTGTCTCTTTTGCTTCTAACCTGAGAAACTCCACAATGACTCATGGGTTATTGAACACTGACAAAGGCATGACAGAACTGTTTTATAGGAGATCATGGTCCTTTTCCTCTAATAAGCATATTTTTAATATTAAGAATGTTTAGTAAATCACACACACATCTGAAGACTGGGACTTCCTGTACTATTTTGCAGGGTACATTCTATTTGCTATATTTCTCCACTGGACTATAAAGCAAATATGGAAACAAAGAACCTCCATTTTTCAACATTGTGACACTCTTCTGTTAAATTCTTGCAGTGGTTGAAAGATGAACCAAAATAGTAGGAAACAGGGAAATCTTGGCTAGGCATAGCATCACTTATGCTGGTATTTCTAAAGGTTAGAATAATTTAGGGCCAGGCTTACTACACATCCTTAGTTCACTTCAACATGACAATCACTTCCATACTGACATAGTAGTCTCCCAGTAATCTGTTCCATGGCTGGCTGGAGAATAAGAAACAGCAGAATTTCTAAAGGTCTGTGTTATTATTCTGCTTTCTCCAGGTGGGATCCTTGCTGTTATCCTTGAACTGTGACTGAGAAGCCACTCCATAGCAGATGGCAAGAAAGGAGGACTAAAGTTTAAATTAACAACCATCACCAACCAATATTAAGCCTCCCTTTGAAACCACAGGAACTGTGAAATCTGAGTCTACATTTCTGTTGAAGGTCAACAAAACAGGGTGTTTTTAGGACAGACAGGGTTTACTGCTTGCTTAGCGTAAGTACACCAAGCAAGAATACATTAAGGAAAGATAATAGTGTATCACTAATTCAGTAATTGTCATAGGACTCTTTCCTCTTCAATTAAATAGTTAACAGGGAGCTAGCTGGCAATCACACAAAGAAATTCGCTCCTCCTCCCATCTTTCCCAACTTGATTTATGCATAGCTCCTGGAGATGCAAATTAATGTCTTCATAGTCCAAAAGCCCCAGCTGTTTTGGAAAACCTATGACAAAGCTTAACTAAGGTTCACACATGCAAACATAAAGCCCCTATAATTGCTAAGCTGGGTATTACAAAGCTGCCTCCTCAATCAAGGGCCTAAAGCCAGTCTTATTGCCTCTCTCATCCTCAGCCAGGCTGGCCTGAATATACCTCTAGTATTAATTTCGGACAGCCTGAAGCATTGTGGATTCTTGGTAGGTAGATACCTTAAGCAAAACTGAGGAAGAGATACAAACCATACGGATTTAAAACTACAGTTCATTATTTATTAATATCAGATAGAAGCACTTAAAATCTGGGAACATCATTTCTCATATAGCTGATTTCTTTATTTTTCTGGTAAATAATGAGAAAATGAGATGATTCAATGAAAATATCAAAGAAACTCTTAATACCCTCAACCCAGCCTTAAATTAACAAAAGAAAAGTTCTTCTCCCCAACCCACTCCCTTAGAACCACATGGTCTGTCCTTGCTATTCCCACTTCTTCCCCTACCATCTAAGCTTTAATCACTGAATTCTGTCCACAGCATTTTCCTAAAACCACCCTTGCAAAGGTGACTGATGTTCCTTGCTAAAATCAATGATCACTTTATAGTTATCTTTCTCTCTATACCACTAAACTGATGATCATTCCTGCTATTTTTATTAGCAATTTACTTTTTAATTTTATTTTATTTATTTATTTTTTTTTTTTTGGTTTTTCTCCGGTACCGGGAACCGAACTCATGACCTTGCGCTTGCCAGGCAGGCGCTTTTGCCGCTGAGCTAAATCCCCAGCCCCTACTTTTTTATTTTATGAAAAAAAAAAAAAAAAGAAATTCTGTTTTCCCCTGTCATTGACGCCTTTGACTTGGGTTTCTTTCTCAGTGCATTTCATAAACTTCATTTCTATCTATTTCTTAAATGCCAGGGTTTCCCACTATTCCATCTTTATGGCTCTTTCTACATCCAGGAGTCCTTAATTTTGACATCATAAGAGTTCATACATTATACACTTTGAGAGATGTGTAAACCTTTGCAAATCTGTGTGCAGAATTGTGTATATAAATTTTACGCAGAGAAGGTCTACTGTTTTCAGATACCTAAGGAGCCTAAAGTGAAATAAAGTCTAAAGTCAACTGATTCTCAGATTCACAACTTCAAATCACTTCTCTAAAAGAGCTGAGCACTCCAATATCTATATCTCCACCTTAACTTATTCTCAGTATGGTCACCCCATGGGGTAGTTTACACAATAACCCTATGTTTCCTCCATGCTTTTTCATGTCCACTCCTTCCTTCATTATCCAAATTCAGTAACCAAGTCCTATGGTCTCTAACTTCTATCTTAAATGTGAATCCTTCTCTTCATCGCAACCACCATCTTCTCAATCCAAATGGATTATTTCAATAGCATCCTCATATATCTTCCTGCCTCCAACAAACTTTCCAGTTGCACACAGGACAATTGTTCTAAAATTCCAAATCTGACCATGTCACTCCATGATTTAAAAACTCTTCAGGGACTTCTTTATTATTCTTACACCACAGAACTTGACACTGCCCAGGATGGCAAATAAGGTCCTTTTGATAGAGGGGAAAGAACTCCCAAGTTGAAAGATATTTGGGACAAGTTCTTATTTTACAAAATTGAAGAATGAATTTTAGGAACAATGGAGGTTAAGAACAGAATATATTTAATGAGGGAAAGAAAGCTTCTCTCTGAGAGAGGGACAGAAGGGGGCCAGGAGGTGGTTGCCAAGGACCCTGTCTTTCCTAGGGATTTTATAAAGCAAATCCATGACGTGAGGTGGGTCCAATGTGGGAAACATAGAAACTCACAAAGTAGGCATGAGGTGGGACAAAACTACGGTCAACCAATAAGATTACAAGCATAACTGCTCAAGTAAAATTGATTATCTCAGGATCAAATAGGGAAGCAAGTCACATACCATGCGAGTAAGAACATAGAACAGGGGCTTTTCTTGTAGAGGGGTTTGAGTTAGTGATTTTTCCTGGCCTTCTCAAGGTGACAGAGACCTATTTAGAATATTAATCCCTGATGTTTCTACTTAGGGAGGTATGCAAGTGCATTTGTTTGATCTTGTGTCTTGAGTTCTGACCCACAGCTGGAGGTGTCTGTCTCCCCCATAGTTGCAAGTATCTCCTCTTCTGCACTGGCCCCTTCTGAGGGCCTAGGCCTGTCTGACCGCCTATAACATTTCTATTTAACTCATTTGCCTACAACACTTAATGACATGACTTCTGGTTATCTCTACAGTCTCATCTATACTCTACAGATCAACTCCTTAACAACCCCTTCAACCTTGAACTACTGTACTTTTTACACCTAGCCATACTTAATTGTTTTCAGCTCTTGCTTTTGGGATTTGCATATAATTTATCATCATATCATCCTGGAACATCCTATTGCACCTTGGCCTGGGTAACCTCCGCCAAGAAGCTATCTCTAGCCACCTAAAACTGGATTAGACAATGCTTCTTATATGTTGTGATGTCATCCTACATGTGCTGTGAGGCATATCCTTTCACATTGTGATTGCCTATTTCTCTGCTTTTCTGCTCCCTACTACAGTTTAGTAAATTATAAGCTCCTTGAGGTTAGGGACCAAATGGGTCCCTTAGCACTTAGCACAGTGTCTGGTACATCATGGAAGGTCAATAATATGTGTTGACTAATCGAATTAATGGGAAGATGAAAATTCTAGAACTATGATCTGGTATTCTTCATTCCTAACAATCTTTACCATCATCTTGATGTGAGAAACAAAACAGTGGACTCCAGAGTCAGCTGATAGAAGCAATGATTGTCTAAGACTCAATTTTCTCATTTTGATAGCTAAGAAAAATTTTGTTTTCTTATAACTTAGCAATTTTGTAACTTGTTGCTTCCTTGACATATCTAATTCTCATCTCACAAACTTTACTTCAGGCCCTCACCCTTCTTCCTAAACTCACTTTCTATCATCGTAAATGCCCAGTGATGGCCTAGCTACACATTTGGAGATTGGTTTGGTAAAGGCCAAGACATATCTTATGTGTGTATGTGCGAGTGGAATAAATGAATATATTTATTCATACAGAAAGAAAGAAAGAAAGAAAGAAAGAAAGAGAAGGAGGAGGAGGGAAGGAAAGAGGAAAGAAGGGGAGAAAGAAAGGTCATACTGAGGTAAGTATTCTTTCCTTCCCATACCTATCCTTTGTAAAGAATTAAGTTGAAGTCCAATTTTAAAAAGTTCACAATGTTAAATGACCACATCACAAAATTCCTAATACTGTTCAAGAATACTGAACAGGAAAAGAAAAACAAAGTGCAAGGAAAAAAAATGAGAATCACGTGGCTTTAGATTATCTTAAAAAGGCTGAATTCCAGTAATTTGACAGTTTGGTGGAATAAATCTTAGTAAAAGTTGAAAATAAAGAGGTATTTCCTTTGAAATGGAACATAATTTGAACTTCCCTGACCAAGAGGTGTGGAAGAATTATGGTTACAGAACCATGTGATGTACTGCAAAGCTATGAAAATATGTAACAATAACCAGTACTAAAAATATAATAATGCAAGGACCAATCATTTACTGATCCCTTGGGGAAGAACCAGATGGCCTAAAAGACCAGTTCGCATCTCTTAATTTCTTTGATTGATAAGGAAGGGTTCACTTCCATTTAGTTCTCATAAACAGTGACCCCTTTTCTCCTCTGTGGACAAAGTTGATATACTACTACATTTGCTTCCAGATATTAAACTCGTATTTAATGATATGTGTGCTTGGTAATGTATGCATTCAGAAACTTTTGCTGACAAAAATGGCTCTGCATTCATCTCTTTGTCTTTCAGTTGCTGCACACAAATGCAGCAGAGAAGTGGTGAATTTAAATGCACAGCAAGCAGCTGATGTATTTCTCCATAAACTAGTCCACATATCATGCCAAGTGTAGAAGCAAAGAAAGTCTCAGATGCATTCTTCTCCATAAAAAGGCAAATGAAGTCAAGGGACTAAGTAGTACAGAGAAAAATGAAAGGATAAAATGAGATTATTAGTGCATGCCCCCTTAAAAACAAATCAAAAGAACCATTATCCTTGCCAACATTGAAGAAGGGTTAAATTCTTTCAGTGCAAAGGAGAAAGAAGAGTGTCCACTTGCTGTTCTAAACAAAGCAAATAATATTTTCAATGTGGTCAGATAGATGCCAGTTCGCTTCAAAAGTGGTTATACTTCAGTAGTGGACAGAGTTACTATGCAATGTAAAAGGAAAAAAAAGACAAAATAAGAATGCTTAGAATCACAATACACAGAAACAAAGAAAACCTTATCAGTGTGCACTATGGCTCTCTGTCTTAGATACCATTGAGTAGATAGTAAAATACATCTTACAGGGCTCTATACAAATTGCTCCTATATTTCACATGTAAATTTACAAATAATATAATTACATTTTGATACATAATATGTGATAGCCAAACAGATATAAGGGGTCAGGAAAGATCACCCGTGTCTGTGGGCTAATGAAATAGAAGCCATAGGAGACTATGGGAGATAAAGTGAAAAATCAAGGTTAACAAAGGGATCATTCCTTGAAATTAAAGTCAGCTGGGGATAGATACATATACATATGTGCTACTTCGAGAAGTATATGTGTGTTTTATTTTAAGAAAATTCATTATTCCCTTATCCGATTTATAAATCATAGAAGTGGTTACTTGTATTACAGAAGCACTTTACATGGCAATCTTTTCAAATGTCAACCGAACACTACACTTCTAAGTAAAATTTGTTTCTACGAATATGGAATTTATATATTCAGTTTCTCACAAACTTCTATTGGTACATAAAGTGAGGTATCTCTGTACCACTGAGCTTCACGAGAACTTGCATTTGACTTTTCTTTTTATAAACTTGAATTCTGGAATACTGTTTCTCCTTAAAGCTTAGAATGCCTGTATTATATATACTTCAAAACCAAGAAGTTGAGACTATGTCCAACAAGACCTGACTGGGGAAATAGAGTCTCACCATAGAAGTGAATGAGAAAACGTTCTTGAAATATTTTAAAGGCCCAAGGCCAAATTCAGGAGATTGCAATAAATGAGAGGTAAGAATATTCCCAGAAATCTCCTCAAAAGGTTGGATTGTACTGTCTACATATGAAAGAAGTACATTTTTACATGTATATTAAAGATGAACTTCTAAAAGAACTCAGAGTGAGGTAAATACTGAGGTCTAGTTTAGCATACGATAAAATGTTTTTATACTACATCTAAGTTTCATCTGACATGGGTAAGATCTATGAATAAATAAATATGAATAGGATTATTTGAAGACTCCTGAGTCTATCCTCTGTTGCTGATGTATATTAACATACAAGCACAAATTTTGCTTATGTGAATTACTAGGGGCTTTGATTTGTATATGCTAGATTTGAAAAATGTTCCTAGTTTATAACACGTATTATTGTACTACATAGAAGACTTAGACATTAATTCCACATATGACAGATGTTGCCTTGAAGTCAACTGAATAAAAAATAGTCAAATTGATGCATTGGCAGAGTAGTATCTAGTAGGTAACCTCTAAGTAAAAAAGACCAAAAGACAGAGGATCCATAGAAAAATGAGGACTGAAACCCAGATGACTGTCTGTCTATTCTTCAGTCAATCCAGACACACATTTTAAAGACAGCCCCAGACATTTCATACTGTTGATATATACTGTTGCTTACATCAGTAGTGTGAAACCTTGACTCAGTAAGAGAACAATTTTAAACAAGCTGTTTTGAAACACTTTAATTTCTAGGATGATTATAGTCAATAAATGTTTGTTGACTATGATACATGTAAACTATTGTCTTATACAACGCTCAGAGACTCTATTATGGTACAGATAAAGTCACTGTAAGTAAATAATAGTTCCAGCATGATTCAAGGCTAGCAAATCTGTGTTTAGTCTGATAAACAACCCATATTTCTAACTTAGTTATAGACTCTCATGCCTTCGAATCATCTAATAACCCCTGCTTCAGATCTCTCTAAAAGCAGCTGGATCACTCTCCACATGGAAAGTGATAAAACTGGTCTTAGGTTTTCTATCCCTCTAGGCTTTAAAAAAATAACTGTTTAAGAATTACAATTATCAGTGCCTGCCTGGCAAGTGCGAGGTCATGAGTTCGATTCCCAGAACCAAATTTTAAAAAAAAGAATTACAGTTATAGTTAGTTAGAAGATCTTAAGAATAGAAAAGATTATAGTTCTATTTATCAATGTTGCCAAATAAACACTAAAAACCTAAAAGGAGTGAATTATAAAATTTCAATACTTAATATCAAAATCTAGACCCTGAGAGATACACTAATCTAAGGGTATTCACCTGTCTAAAAATAATGGGCAAAGATAAGACATATTTGTCATTCATTACAACAAAGACATCTCTCGGACCAGATTTTTAAAAAGATTGACAAACTAAAACAATAAAGGTACTCTTATATTCAATATTACAAACCTAGCATGAACTTTAAAAGTAGAAAGCCTATTATTTTACTAAATGGAAACTGAAATTCCACCTTAAAATTGTAAACTCTTTTTATAATACTTTTTTCTATTTCAACCGTGCATTATAAAGAGGTAATAGTATCTAAAAAACAAACTAGGAAACCAAACAAAACCAAAACTTGTCTTGCCTCAAAGCCAATTTGCTCCCTCCTGCTACCTTGGGAGCAGTACCAGTAGCAGTATCTGGTGACAGCAGCCTTTCTCTAAAACAATCTTATATTTGTGTCACAGAGGAAATATTCTGACCAAACTCCTCCTGGAGGGTCGGTGTGCTAGATGTGGAAAACTTCAGTCCTAAATGATTTCCCATTGAGGAAAGCTCAAAATCTTTATCAACAGTACTAGATGATCTGTACTGGAAAAGACATAACTATAAAACAGAGTGGGCAGGCAAAGGAGGAGGCAAAGTAAGGACGATCCAACTAAACCCACAAAATGAAGGAGGCTACCATAGCAAAAGCTAAAAGCACTAATTAAAATGAAACTCTGTAGAGATGCAATGAGAAAGTAAAGTCAAATGATGGCTCAATGATACTTTTAAAGCAAACAACCAACATAATAAACTCTCAAAAACAATTTAGTACAACTCAAATTTTATATTCATATTTATTTTCTTACTATTTACTATAGACAACTATTCACTGTTACATAATTAAACATAGAAGGTAAAAGCATGTAAGTGGTAGCTATGGTTAGGTCTGCCTATATGTTCTATGTTCCACATCCAATCTGTTCCAAAGACTATAATCAGAAGACAAGGGAAAAAGAAAAGTGGTTGATGGGATGGCAGTTTGGGGGACACAATAAAAGCAGAACACCTCAGATCACCTTAGAACATCTGGAAAGATACAATAATTAATCAAGAGTAACCACAACCAGTACAACCACCAATAAACATTTAGTGGTATGACAGTCACTTTGCTAAATGTAGAGACCTGGAGCTATGTCTAAGGAGAGATGAAGTCTCATCAAGGTAGATTTTAACATTCTTTCAGTCATGACTTTGATGTGTCAAACATTGTGCAGGTCATGCAATAATTAGGAGCTACTAAATGGTAGTAGAATGCCATGGAAATAAATCAGATTGGAAATTAGAAGATGTATGTTTTAGTTGTAAGAGTATTATGAAATACCTGTGACTTTAGACAAACCATCCAATTTTATTAGGTCTACCTAAAAGATCTAAAAGGTAAGAGATGCTAGACCAACCAGAGTGTTCAATTTCTTTAAAACAGCCAAAGCTTTCCTGAAATAATACCTCTACATATAAAAGCACTGAAATAGAAATCTTATGCTTAAAATGAAGATCATTAGTCCTATACCCCCTCTACTGGGCCTCCCCTTTTCCTTGGAAGCTCCCGTAATGGTATGTATACAGAATAGCAACACAGTTTGAAAATCCATGGGCTAGATATTTAAGAACCTTTCTAGAGCTAGTATCTTATAACTAACTGTGAAATTTCCCTCACATGCATCTTCAAAGTCTTTGTTCAATACACCCCAATAAATATTTCTTGAATATCTAGCATCATAGAGAACACAAGACAGGGTTTCCACTTGGGAGGGACTTGTAAATTTGTTGGAGGACACAAAATAAAATAATATGAAGATGCTCTTCAGAGAAAAGAGAGCTTTGAAGAGCAGGACCCAGTGAATAGAAATCCCACCTCTTACCCATTTTTGTGGCTCTGAAATCAGTGTGTAGACAGAAGGCACTCAAGGAAATAATGAAGAAATGAATGAATTATTGCTATGTTCACTGAAATTCTAAAGATGAAGGGTTAAAGTATTTCCATATTTTATGGAATATTTTTTCTTATATGCACCAAGTTACAAGAAAAGAAAACAAAGTTCTCTGTTATTCATTCTACTATCTACAATTACTTATAAATGGAAATACTTTACTAGAATAAGAATAAAGCAAAAAAGCACATCCATTATATTAGCACCCTCTTTGTGTCAGCAGAGCAAATAAAGGCAAAATTCCTCCTAATCATTTGAAATGTAACTTTGTAGAAACAAATCATCAGAACGAATTTTGTATTGGCAGGAAATCTTTCTTTCAATGAACTTGTTTATATGGAAGTCATTAATTTGCTACAAGTAAACAAGTATCAAAGTAGGTAAATCTAGTAAGAAATGAGGGCCATTTTCTCTCTCCTCCTTCTCTTCTCCATTACTAATGGAAAGAAGGTATGTAGGTCAAGAAGGCAGCTGTTTTTTTTTTCTTCCAAGCTTAAATTCTGCCCAATAAGACATGCTGTGTCTTTTTAGACTCAAAGTCAGCCAGCAGGCACTTAAGAAAAATTAAGACAACTGCACCAATGGAAGAGAATATGATGGAGAGCTTATTGAAGGCAGATCATTTGAGTAAAAGCTTTGCCTGTGCAAGGAACAATATAATTTCTGGAGGAAATCCTTCTGGAAATGGCCAGGTGGCTCTATAATTTTATGGCTCAGGTGATATCAGTTATCCAGGACAAATGTTATACATAACTAATGTGCTCAAATCTGAATTGTGCTTCCCTAGAAGGCAATTACAATTGAAAAGACAT
Source organism: Chinchilla lanigera (assembly GCF_000276665.1). Classification (NCBI taxonomy): domain Eukaryota; kingdom Metazoa; phylum Chordata; class Mammalia; order Rodentia; family Chinchillidae; genus Chinchilla; species Chinchilla lanigera. The sequence continues at coordinate 4,197,092 of NW_004955473.1, read as the reverse complement.
GAAGGTGAATTTAAATTCCATTTTTGTTATAGTGCAACCCTAATGTTTTATTATGGTATATATATACAATTCCTATTCTGAATATACCTTATAAATTGACATATTTTATAAACATCCTGGGAAGATATAAACAGTTTTCTTTTTTCAATTTATGCTACTTAATACTTGAGTTGCTTAGAGAGATATCAAAGTAAGAGATAAAGTGATAAATGCCTCAATCCTTTCTAGTCTTCCTCCAAAGTGCAATATCATTGTAGGGAAAAGATTGCATCTTCTTCTCTGCTATGACAAGTATAGAGATCCCAGTCTGTGTACAACTCCATAGGTAGCTGGAATAAAAGTTACAGTGAGAGGGTGAACAAGGCAGTGTGCTGACTGTATAAAATATATGACATCATTGCTTCCTTCTATTCATTTCAATTACTCCTCTGTAAAATGTGAATGCAATTCAAGGTCTCAAACTTCATTTGGAAATCCTACATTTAGAATTGATCCAATTATGCTAGAGACCACATGAGTTTTAATGCACTGGGCCAGGTGGCCTAACTGTTCCTTGCTTCCTATCATTCAAGCAAAATGTGGAAATTTCTGCTCAGGAGTTGTCAGTTTTTGAATTTACCATTTCTCATGAGAGGGCTACAATTGCCATCTGCAGAAAGACCTTGTCCCCATCCTGTAGTATAATAGAGTAGGAAATGTGAGTTTGATGAGGATTAAAAAAATTAAAGAGGGGAGTGATGTGATTTTCTTCCCCTCACACATTTTGATCTGTTTAGTATGTATGTGTCTAAAGTTATTATCTTCTAGGATACAGGTTATCTGGAATTCTTCACACTAAGTACCCAGAATTTTCTATTCTTTCCTCTCTTTTCCACCTAAATCCCTGTAATGTATTTATTCAATAGGTCTAAACATTTATTTAGAACCTATTATATGTCAGGGACTTTTCCAGGCTCTGGGAATACAAAATGAAAAAAAACACAGCCCCTGCTCCTTTGGAACTTTTATACTTTGTGGGAGAGACAAGGAAGAAATCCACATATATAAAAATATCAGAAAGAAGTAAGTGATATGAAGAATAAAACATTGGCCAACAGGAAATGATGTGAAGAAAACAAAGCAGGGGAAGTGTATAGAGAATAGTAATGAAAGGCCTCTTGAAGTGGAGACATTTGAGGGTGGCTTTGAATGAAATGAGGACTTGTCATTTTTGTCTTTATTCACAACTATCTAGAAGGTCACTAATATTACTGTGTTCTGAATTCGAAGTCAAAAAAGAGATAGACTTGAGACATTTGAGAAATACCATCAGGACATTCAAAGAAGTCATAATCATGCTGAAGATTATCTACTGAAAACCAACAAAACAATTCAAGGGATGAAAGAAAGCTAAGAGAGACATGATTGAAATATACTATTTCAATGAACATTATGAATGAGAATCTGTAGGCTCATACACACAATGTTAGGGCATCACCTTACAAATGGCAAATCAGAGAAACAAAAAATATATCTCAGTTTCTAGATTCAGGACATGATGAGTAGTTTCACTTCTTCATATTTCTCCTATTAAGTACAGCTAAAAAGTTAGACATCATATATAAAACAAATACTATAAGAAGACTCTTAATGGTGGAGAGAAGAGGTTAGACTTACTAGGGACGTCAAGACCCAGAGAATGTCAGAACAATGAGTTCCTTGGGTACTCTTTTACGTTATGTAAACCAGACTGGACATTGGAGAAGCTGGCACCTCAGGTATGCCAATGAGCAGACAATAAAAAAACTTCAGGAAAGTCAGTTTTCTCTAGCCAAAAGACCAAAAAGGGATAGCCTAGCAAGACAGAAAATTTAAGCAATAGTTACTTTAATCTAACAAACACCACAGGGAAAAACTACAGCCCTATCCTCCCCCATTAATAAGTACTGAACCTAGAATTCCATTCTCTCCAGACACTAAGAAGGTACCCCAAGCACCACACTGGAGTGATGGGTTAGAGATGGCTAAGTGGCAAGCATCACTGAAGGCCAGATGGTAAGCAGGAATTAGGTGCTCTTCCTTCTGTTAACCGGGGTAGTTTGAGCAAAAGCTTAAAAGGGAGCTTCAAATTTCATTCCCAGCAAGTATTAATAAGGTGTTCACCTTTGCCAAAGTGTCAATGAGGCTGAGTGGAGAACCTGGATTTCTATTTCCATTTGGCAGTAATAAGGTAATGACCACTTCCCCTGACAGTGTGATGTCACAGGAGACGTATTAAAACAGAAGGTTTGAATAACATCCAGAATCTCAAAATATAAAACTCAACATGGCAAGAATTCAATTTTTAAAATCACTTACATTTAGAATCAAGAGAACATCATTTTAAAGGTGAATGGACACTACCAAGATGACATAAATGCTAGAATTATCTGACCAGGACTGCTGACGTCTGATGCTGCATTGAAGTGAAAGGTCAATGATTACAATTTTTTATCTTCTGACCAACTATGCATGCTTGTGTCTGGTGGTCTGAGCAACTCATTTGAAGGTAACAATATGCAATGGAATTACAATGGTGAACTCCTACCATCTTGTCTAGTGAAACTCTGTATTATCTCTACTGTTTTATCGAAGAGTTATTTTCTTATTCTCTATAATGGTTTGAGCAATCTTTCATTCTTACATCTGGTAATCTGAGCAATATAGTTGAGGACAGCGATATGTTATGTAATAACCATTGTTGATTCGTATTATTTTGTCTTGAGACTCTGTATCACTTTGAATGTTCTTGCTTTGATTTATTTATGTTTGTGATACTGGTATGCTGCTACTGTTCTATTTCTCTGTTTGTTTGTTTCTCATTTACTATTCTCTTTAAAATAAAAAAATGAGCCATCACAATGAAGCTTAAAAGGATAATCATGAACATAATTCAAACAAATAATAAAACATCTCAGTAAAGAAATAAAGATATAAATCAGAACCATATGGAAAATGTAGAACTGAAAAATACAATAACCAAAATTTAAAAAAAAATCACTATATCAGCTCAAGAGTAGAATGGAGGTGACAAAGTAAAGAGTAACTGGATTTGAGGATAGAATAACAGAAATTTTCTAATATGAATAATAAAGAGAAAGTAGAGTAAAATGTGAACAGCACCTGAGGGACCAATGAGACACTAAGATCTAATGTTTATATGAATGAATTTTCAGAAGAAGGCAAGAGGAGGTCTTCAAAAAATGATGGATAGAAATTTTAGAAATTTTGGTAAAGACACAAACCTATTGAATGCAAAATCCAAACAACAATAAAAACACACAAGTGCATGGATGCACATACACACGTGCATGCACATACACATAAGTGGAAAAATCTATCCCAACATACATAATGTAATAAAAACTAAAGACAAAGAAAAAGTATTGAAAATGGTAAGATATAACATCTATGTCTATAAGATAAACAACTAGAATGATAGCAGAATATAAGAAAAATTATACACCAGGTTCAAGTGGGATTTATGCCAAGGATGCAGGCTGGTTCAATATTCAAAAATCAATTGATGGAATCCACTATACTCAAAGACTACTGAAGAAAAATAATCACATAATTATATCAGTTGACAACAACAAAGCATCTCAAATATTCAGCCTAATTCATGACAAAATATGTGGAAAACCCAGGAGCAGAGGTGGAATTTCCTCACTTGGTAAGGGATATTTACAAAAGACCTAGCACTAACATCTTCCTCAAAAGCAAAGGACTGAATACTTTTGCTTATTCCCTTTTACTATTGGGATTAAGGAAAGATATCTACTGTTACCACTCTCATAATAACAAACACTACTAGAAGTTTTGATCAGTGCAACAAGGCAAAAAGTATGTTCGAATTTGAAAGGAAGAAGCTAAGCTATCTATTTGTATATGACATGACAGTATACATAGAAAATATCCTAGAACTAATTTAAAAATCAGCAAGTTCAAATGATATAATCAATATTAACATATAAAAGACAATTATATTTCTATATACTTGCAATAAACATCAATAATGAAATTAAGAATATAACACCATTTTTTATTATTAAAAATATGTATGACTCTAATAAAATGTGTACATATGACAATTACAAAATGAGAGAAATCAAATATAGTAACAGGGACACATACTATGCTTATGGATTAGAAGACTCAACATGGTAAAAATGTCAATTCTCCCTTAAAAGGACATACAAGTTAAATGCAGTATCTGTCAAAATCCCAGTGGGATTGTTTTTTCTAAACAGAACTTATCTTAGAGCTTAAACGCATGGATAAATAAAAATGTTTGGGATCTAGAGCTTGGAGAAGAGTTCTCTGACATGACACCAAAAAGTATAATCCATAAAAGAAAAAATGCAGAAATTACTGATCATCAAAATTTTTGAAATTTTGCTGTGTTAAAGACTACTGAACAAAGATACAGACTGCCAAAAAATATATTGGGAAAACACAGATTTGACAAAGGAGGCATTTACATGGTATATATACAAAAAAATTCTCAAGATCTGGGAATGGTGGTGCATGCCTATAAATCGCAGCACTCGGGAGGCTAAGGCAGGACGATTGCAGAGAGTTCGAGGCCAGCCTGGGCTACAAAGTGAGCTCAAGACCAGCCTGAACTGCAAGGTGAGACCCTGCCTCAAAAAGACAAAAGCAAAAACAAAAACAAAAAACACTCTCAGAGCTCAACAGTAAAAACACAACTAATTAGAAAAAGGTCAAAGTACTTTACTTGAAGAGACATTTCACCAAAGAGTATGTACAGATGGCAAATACAGAGAAGAAAAAATGTTCAAAATCACTAGCTTTTAGGGAAATGCAAAATGAGTTCACAAAATCACTCATACCAGAAGAATACCTAAAATATTTCCACAGTACAATGGGATGATATAGTTTACAATAGCCTACTACATGTTTTATGAAGAACTATTAGAAGAGAGGAAGCTCAAATGCTCCAAACATAAAGAAATTATGAGAGGAAGTACAATATTAATTATCCTAATTTGATCAGTACCTACTTTTGACATGTTGAAATATATCCCAAAATATGTATAATTATCATGTTAAGCAAAAGTTTTAAAAAATGAAAAAGGACAATGATAAATGCTGTAAACTGGATATTCATATTACTGGTGGAAAATGTAAAATGGCACATCCACCCTAGAAAGTAGTTTGTCAGTTTCATTTTTAAAAAGTATAGGATGCCTTATCCACCACTATGGTATCACATTTTTGTTCAAGGAAGTCATTTCACAGTAAAGAAGAGTTGTAAATGAACCTGTGTTCACAGAATTCACTATTCTTGACATTCTGCCATCATCCTAAAGTGGCAGGCTTGCCACAATGATAGAATTGCTTTTTGAAGATTGAGCAACTGCATAAACTAGGTGGCAACACTTTCCAGAAGCAATGTTTTCCTGGATGCTCTAAATTAATGTCTGATATGTGGTTGTTTTTTCTCTAATAGCCAGTATTCATGCATCCAAGAATAATAATTGGAGAGTGGCTTGATCAATTATTACCCCCAGCAAAATACAAGCAATTTGTTTTCTGTGGGTCATGAGTCCCTTGATGCTAGCTCTGCTGCAGGTCCTAGTTCCAAAAGGAACTAAGCTTACAGGCTCTAAAATATTTCTTAAGATAGACTATATACCAGTCCATAACACAAGTCTTTAAAATGTTTAAACGATTTAAGTCATACAGGACATATTCTTTCAAGGAAGAAAGCACATAGAGTTTTTTGGTTTTTCTTTTTTTTTTTTTTTTGGTTTTTTTCCGGTACTGGGATCGAACTCACGACCTTGCGCTTGCCAGACAGGTGCTGTGCTGCTAAGCTAAATCCCCAGCCCCTGCACATAGAATATTAAAAAGTACTTTAACTGCATTAACCGGAAAATAGACACATCAAAATCTGTGAGATAAGGTAAAGTCGTGCTTAAAGCTGAATACATAGTATTAAGTGGTTATAGGTTCAGAGCAAATTTATTCACAATATAAACAAAAATTGGAAGCCATACAAATAAGCATCAACTGGTGAATGGATAAGCTAATTATAGTTAGTACAAACAATATTACTTAAAGCTACAAATGAATATATTCAATACCATGGGTTAATGAAAAAGTAAAAAGCCTAGGGAAAGAAGCCAGACACATGAAAGTGAAGTGTAGATCTCACTTATATGAAGTTCTGCAATGGACAATGTACAGTGCTAGAAGTCATAACAGTGGTTGCCTATGTAGGCTGGACGTTGATGGGAAGAAGATATGAAAACAATTTCTGGTGAAATGAAAATATTTTATGACTTCAATATGGTATGAATTGTAAGAGTATATATTCATTTGTCAAAAGTCATTAAACTATACATGTAATATCTGTACATATCAATATGTAAATTTGATCACAATATTTAGAAAGCATTTCCTGCAATATTATTCACAGTACCCACCACACAGAAGCAAATTAAATGTCTCTATATGGATGAATACAGAAAATGTGGTATGTAAATATATATACACAACATGGATATATAAAAAAAATGTGGTACATATATACATATACACAATATGGATGGAGAAAATATGGTGTATACATATACATGTGTATATAAATAAACTAAAGTATTACTTCAGTTTAAAAGAAGTGACATCATAGATGGACATAGAGAACATCATGGTAAGTGAAATAAGCCAGACAAGAAAGCCAAATACTACACTTCTATGACGAACCAAAAGTAGTCAAACTCATAGAAGCAGAGAGTGAAATGGTGGTTGCTAGTGGTTGGGAGAAGAGCAAAAGGGAGGTATCAGTCAAAGGGTATGGACTTCTGGTTATACAAGATGAAGTACAGCTAGAGATCTAAAGCATAGTACCTACTATTAATGATACTGTATCGCCAACATCATTTTCTAAAAGGGATAGAACTTATATTTTCTTACATACACACAAAAAATAAAACTAGGAGGAAACTTTATGAGGTGACTGATAGATTTATGACATACATTGAGGTGATGTTTTCATGGTGTATGCAATACTTATCTTCGAACAGAGCAAGTTTTATGAATTATGTATAGCTTTATATGTGTCAAAAATTATACAAAAAATGTTGAATTTAAAAGGAGTATGTCTTCAAATAGCAAAATGTAACAGGACAAGTTTCTTTTAGCAATTACAGATTTTTGAACATTATACATCAACAAATTCCAATATATTTTAGATAAAGTTACAGACAGTAGATTCATAAAAGACAGTTTAAAGAAATTAGCATTTTGTCCTCCTAGGAATACTTCTATTTAATTGAGATTATCATTAGGGAAACAAAAGATGATTTCCTCATAAAGCATTCTTAGAAAAATAATGGATTGGCTAGACAACAGGTTTGCCTCATCATGGGCATTTTCTACAATGAAATAAAGCTTATCAGTGGAAAAAAAGTTTTATCTTTTTTAGCTTAAGGTATTAGGGTACTAAATATCCTTCAAAAAATGTCCAGGATGGCTGCTGACCTGAGAAAAACAAACTTGCATCTCCCTATAGAATATATTTTATATGGTAAAGGCATTCCATGGAGATTAATGTAGTAAACTAACATATTCAACTCATAAAGATTGGCTTTATTATAGTATCTCAGATGTATATAGATTACACCAGAGATGATAACCAAGTGCTATCAAACTCACAGCATATTGTTATTCTGCATGCTTCTCCTGCATCCAAGATGTAAATCAGTTATTCTGTCCCATAACTGCTTATACTAAAATTTTAAATTGAAGAATTGGAAACATTTCAAGGATGTAGAGAAAAATTTATAACCCTCTAAACTGAAACTGACACATCCAGAACAAGGAGAAAAAGTGACCACTCTCTTATTTTTTTCATTCATTCAACATTTATTAAGTGCCTGGTATGTGTCAGATCCTTTGCCAGTTGCAAAACATTTAAAAATGGATAAAACATGATCACTGTCCTCCAAGAAATTAAAGCCTTAGCCTAAAAAGGGAGAAACAATAACATAACTAGATAGTTAGAAAATAGTATGGTTAAGGAAACAATTAAAACATACACAAGGCAAACTGAAGTACAGAGGAAAAACCAGGAAAAGCTTTCTGAATGAGACAGTACCTGAACTGAGTCTTGAAGAATGAGCAGGAATTAGACAGATGATGAAGACTCACTCAGGCATAGTGGACTACATGAGCAAAGGGAGAGCCATGGAAAGGCTGTGTGCATAAACTACAAATAGGTAAAGTGTTTTGAGCAAAGAAGTGACAGAACCAAATCTGCATTTTAAACAGAAAACGTGACAGTGTGGGAGCTATATTATACGGCACAGAAGAGAGGCAAGAAGACCATTATGAGATCTGTGGATTACACATGTAATGATAGTGGTGCTAAACTAAGGATAAACCACTGGCACTAAAGAAGACAGAAGAGATCACAGTCAGTGTTCAATTTACTTAATTTCAAGATACTACACTCTCTTGATTTTCCTCCTACCACTTACTAGTCATTTCTTCTCAATTTTCTTTGCTGGTTCCTCCTCTTCTCCCCAACTTTTTAGTAGTACATTAGTCCAGGGCTTAGAATATGGATCTCTTCTGTGTCTTCAAATACTTGTTTATAAATACTATGCATAAGCTAAAAATCCCCAAATGCACAGTGCTAATCCAGACTCATATGCTCACTTGCTGGAAATTTCCATTTAGATGTCTAAAAAGTATGTCAAACCAACATGTCCAAACTCAACTCTTGCATGCCAAGCTTACTGCATCTATGGTCTTTCCCATCTTCATAAAGGTTACCCCCTTTTTCCTGAAAAAAAAAAAAAAAAAAAAAACAGAAACAAAAACAAAAAACAATCTTGACTTCATTTCATATCTCATGTCCAATCCACCTGCACATCCTGTGTGCTGTACCCTTGTAATATATCTTGAATCTATCCACTTCTTACTACAGAACATTCTTTCTATCCTGCTCCCAACAACCATCACTCTTGCCTGGATTATTGCAGGAACTTATTATTTGGGCTCCCTGCTTCTACCTTGCTGATATCCCTGTAATCGCTTTCCAAAATAGGAACAGATTTGGCACAGCAAAGGAAACAACGAAATGAAAAGGCAACCTATGGAATAGAAGAAAATATGTGCAAATTATATATCTGATGAAGAGTTATTATTCAAAATACAGGAACTCCTACAACTCAATGGCAAAAAATAAATTTTTAAAGCCAAAGTTCCTGAACTGGTATTTCTTCAAACACTGTGATAGTTAATTGTGGTGTCAACTTGTGCAAGAACTGCCCAGCTGATTGGTTTGGCATAGTTCCGTGTGTGATTAGATGATGGACTTACTAGTTAGTGAAGACCTGTCCTATCAAAAAAAAAACCTGAAATCAAGATCTTGCAGATATCTACACATACGGTCATTGACGTATTATTCCTAATAGCTATGCCATGAAAACAAATAGAATATCTATATATGGGAAATATATATATATATATACACACACACACACACATATATAGTGGAATATTATTCAGCCTTTAAAAATAGGAAATAAATCAAAAGTAGGCAACCACTACTTATACCACATATACCACTTTTATGATGAATCAAAAGTAGTCAAAATCATAGAAGCAGACAGTGGAATGGTGGTTGCCAAGGGCTGGAAGGTGGAAGTAAAAGGAAGTATTAATTAAAGGGTACAAAGCTGCAGCAGTACAGAATGAAGTTGTCCTGGAGATCTCCTATACAGTATAATACCTAAAGTTAACAATATTGTATTTAAAAAATTGATGAGGGTATATCTTATGTTAAGTATTCTCACATATACGAAGATAACAATAAATAAGAGAACAAGAAGAAATTTTTGGAGATAGGTTTAAGCATAGATCAACGTGATGATTTCATGATGTACACATCTCAACACTCATGAAATTGTATACATTAGGTATGTACAGCCTCTTGTATATCAACTATATCTCAATAAATTGGCTTAAACAACATAGATAGTAGCTAGCACAATACTTTAAAAAGGCAGATTATATTATCTGTTCAAAGGCGTCTACAGAATCCACATTATACTCAGAGTAAAAGCTCATGTCCTTGTCATAGAGTAAAGGCCCTGCAAGAATTGCTTCTACCTCAATTATACCCTTCTAAATTAATTTCCCATTCAAATAATCCAAATACTCTCTTAACTGTTTGTGCTGTTTGTTTTCTCTGGTTTAATTCTTTTTTTTTGTTGTTGTTATGGGGAATTGAACTCAGGACCTCACGCTTGCCAAGCAGACGTTTTGCCCGTTTGCTCTGTTTTAACACTCTTCTCCAAAATCACCATTCTCCTACAAACTCCTCCAAGTGATGGCTTAAATATCTCTTCTCAATGAGGTCACCCTCACACCTTATTTAAAATTACAATCTGTACCTCACCAGTTCACTTCTTCCCCTTAAACCTGCACTATTTCTTCCATACCATCATTAACTGGATCTATATATATATACAGATACACTCAAACACACACTTTTATCCTTCCAACTACATATAAAGTCACTTAAGACCATGTAGGAATGGATCAAAGATCTAAATATTAAAACAGAAACACTAAATTTATTGGAAGAGAAAGTAGGTAAAAATCTTGACAATATTGGGCCAGGCAGAGAGTTCATGGACAAAAACCAAACTGCACATGAAATACATCAAAGAATCAACAACTGGGATCTCATCTTATTGAAAAGTTTTTGCACATCTAAAGAAATCACCAATAAAGTAAAAAGAAAACCCACGAATTGGGAAAAAATTTTAGCCAACTCCCCCTCAGACAAAGTTCTGATAGATTTTGTTCTGATCGATTATGTTCTGATTGATTGTGTATGCTTGTGTCTGGTGGTCTGAGCAACTCATTTGAAAGTAACAATATGTAATGGAATTACAATGGTGAACTCCTACCATCTTGTCTAGTGAAACTCTGTATTATCTCTACTGTTCTATTGAAGAATATTTTCTTACTCCCTATAACGGTTTGAGCAATCTTTCATTCTTACATCTGGTAATCTGAGCAATGTAGTTGAGGATAGCGACATGTAATGCAACCACCACTGTTGATTCGTATTATCTGTCTTGATTTGTTTATGTTTGTGATACTGGTATGCTGCTACTGTTCTATTTCTTTGTTTGTTTCTCATGTACTACTCTCTTTAAAATAAAAAAAAAGACTATGTAGGAGTGTATGTGTGTATTGTATTTGCCTATATTTGGTACCTTCTAGAGCCTAAGAAACAGGGTGGAGATTTTTGTTGTTTTGTACTCAGATGTATTTGTAGCATCTAAAGCAATGCCTGGGCTATAGTACCATCAGTAAGTATCAGATGAATAAATGAGTAGGTATGAAACAGAATCTATGGCAGATAAGAAAATAGAGAGTAGCCACTTTATATAAACCTGTGAAGTAAAAGAGATCTTGAGAACAAAAACTATCTGAAGAAATATAAACTGGCACAAGGAAAATCAATCACATGTTTTCTCCTATTCTGACCATTTCCAGATCAAGAGACTATAAAAGTGGCTATGGATGTAAAGCAATTATCTACATCCCTGGAAAGATACAAAACAATGAGCCTCCTATTGCAAGATATATAGCACTTCCCTATTTCCATAGTCTCCAAGCATGGATACCAGGAAAACAAACTTGTGTGTGCACGCACACACACACACACAGTATTGACTCTAAACTTCATTCTAACATGAAGATTAGGGATGATCTATAAATCTGAAATATGCATATTTTCTCGTTCTCCACACAAATAACCAAGATTTGTACCTCAAATGTCTAATCCAAACATGGTCCTAGAATGTTAACGCAAGGAGAGACCTGAGAAATAATCCAAACTATTACTATTTCACTTACTGTTTTCCTTTTTGAGATCAAAGATGTCTATATCTCCAAACAAGGAATGATTATTTCAGAAGTGTATCCCCTTTGAAATGCACATACACAAACACACTCCTTTTAAATTGTCTACATATTTTCTCTTCCCTCAGTTTCAACTAGGCATCTGACTTTATGATAAATAAAGTACTTTTCCTTTAACCTTAATCCTTTCTTTCTCTCTGTAGACAAGGACAAGGTTAGATCTTTTATTTGGAGTAAATGAGATATGGTTTATGAATCTAAATGAATATATGTAATTTCTGGATTTTGATTGAACAACCTAGACCTTATAAAATTAATTTAGCTAAAAATTAGATTTAAAGATCTGCTGCAAGACAGCGTTGTTCTACTTCCTATTAACCTACCATTCTATCATCAAAAATATGTATTTGTATAATTTCAGTTATTAAGCTAAAATGTAAAATAAGAAAAGAGGGAGAGATACGCGAAGTACAAGGAAATCTAGTATCTTTTAAAATTCAATTTCTTACTAGTTTAGTCTCCATTTTCCATCTCTACCTTCAAATACAAACTAAAAACAACACACAGGGAGTATATCTAACTATGGTTTGTATCTTATTTCATATTAAATTCTATTCATGAATAAATGCATTGAAATCAAAATAGAGTTGATAATAATGGCATACATTTTTGCTGTCTTTTGGGTGATTTTGTCATTATAGAAGTAAACTAAATAGAAGTATTATCTTTTCTTGTTAACCTCTTATTCATTTGGCTTTTTAGGTTCTTGGCCTGTGTTTTAATAAATACAACATGACTTTAAAAACTAGGGCTACATGGGTATGGTGGCACATGCCTATTGTCCCAGCACTCGGGAGGCTAAGGCAGGAGGACGGCCACAATTTGAAGGCCAGCCTCGACTACATAGTGAGTTAAAGGCCGGCCTGAATTATGTAGCAAGAACCTGTCTCAAAAACAAACCAACTAGGCTTGGTGGCACATGCCTGCAATCCCAGCACTTTGGGAGGCTGAAGCAGAAGAATTGCTGGGAGTTTGAGCTTAGCCTGAACTACACAGTGAGATCAAGGAAAACCTGAACCACATGGTGAGACTCAGGCTCAAAAAAAAAGAATAAAGTTAACAAATTAATTAATTAAAAATAAAACTGGGGTTAGAAGTGTGGTTTAGTTCTAGCCTAGTGTTGCCTTCCATGGGCAAGGCCCTGGTCCAACCCCTAGCACTGCAAAAACATTTTTTTCTTAAAATTTAGTACGTACATGTTTAAGCTTCAGGCACTTTCTAAACTTTTTATCCATTTTTCAGGAATATTTCACTTTTCATACTTCAGGAAATAGGATATATTCCTGGTTTCACTACTAAAAAGTCAGATCTGCATTGTCATTTTTTTCAGGATTGGGGCTTGAACCTAGGGTGTTTCCACTGAGATACCTTCCCAGCCCTTGTTATTTTAAGATAGGGTCTTGCTAAGTTGCTGAATTGTCTGGGATGGCTTCAGACTTATAAATCTCTGGCTTCAGCCTTCCAGAGTGCAGGGATTACAGACGTGAGCTATCACCCCAGGCTTTTCTTCCCTCTTTCTGCAACTACAGTTGTGCACTTTGAAGGCAAGATAGGTGGAAACAATTCTGTGCTTTGCATCTCTCCTAAGATGGTCCTCATTGATCCTCACCTCCTGATATTCACAAACTTTTGTGTAACCTCTTTCATTTGAATATGTTTGGATAGACTGATGTCCTCGTTGCTTTTCTCTCACTGCTGAGACATATCCGACGCCCAAATTAAAGAGGGAAAAGTTGATTTAGCTCACAGTTTGTGGAGGTTTCAGTCCATAATCACCTGGCTCCAAGGCAGAGTGGCACATGGCAGAGGGCAACAGTACATGGCAGCAGAAGACAGCAAATGTAGCAAAAGCACAAGAGGGGAGCTCTTTTCCTTCCTTATATTGTATTCTAGCTATTCACCCACGCCCACAACATCTCTAGGCCCTTCTCTTGTACAGGCTTAGGATGAATATAAAATAAAGACCCTGGCTCCCTGCTGAGTCACATAGTTAACCTTCTAAACTTAACTTGACACAATGTATCAACCATAACAATTCATTTACTCAAAGTGATAGGATGTTATTTATGAAATTAAGTTCTAAAATGGCTCTGGCTTTTGACTCCGTCATTCTTTATCACTTTTTCTTGGATATTGTCTCTGGAGTGGCCAGTGCCCTTTCATGTGGAGAAGCCCACGTGGTAAGGAATTGAAGTCTGCCAAGAAGCACACAGTGAGCTTAAAAGTAGATCTCCCCATCCAATCAATCCTGCAGATGAGACAGCCCCAGGTAAAGCTCAGCTGCAGTTACATTAGAGATACTGAATTACAGGCATCTAGATAAACCATTTCTAGGTTCCAATCCCCAAAAACTGTAAGATAATGTTTGTTGTTTTAATATGCTACGATTTGGGGTAATTTGTTATAGGGCAGTTAACTAATACAAAATCCTAGCTCAAAACATGTCACTGAAATATTAATAGTTTATAAGGGAACCCATAAGTGTCAGATAACTTGCCTTCTCCAGTAAAATCACCTCTTTTTCTTGTTGGCTACTTGCAATAAAGCTGAAATAAACAAACTACTTTAACTACAAAGTTGGATATAGGCTTTTCAACTCAATCAATTACTGATCTTCTGAAAGACTGTACTTGCAACTAAAATTTATGGATCAATACCAAAATAAGCTTAAAATAAAATCAAATTTCTTATGATGAATGAACTGTTTAAATTCTAAGGCAGTTACTCATTTTGATGCAGGACGATATCTGTACAAGACATCAGCAGCAAAAGTATATATATACCACTCAGATGAAAAGTACATCCTAAAAGGACTAGAAGCCAAGGCTATCAGCTGTGTTTTGGTCTGCAGAGTTATGCAAATAGACATGTATCATCTACCTTCCTCTGGCTGCCTCATATGTGAGTCAGCAAGGCTAAATGATTCACCCCATTTTCACTGTGCATTTCAGTTACACAGTGCTAGCTTCCAATAATAGTGCCTGATAACCCAATAGAAAGAAGCAGTACATCTACAGAGGATTGTACCTGAAGATATTGTTCATTAAATTATTTTTCTTGAATGTGTTTGAGATTTACACAAATATTTTAGTACCAGTAGCCAAGTATATCCATGTATTTATCACCTACTATGTGCCAAGTATAATCTTAGTCACTTACAAAACACCACTAAGTAAAATATACAGATATCACTTGAACATATGTTACACTATATATTAAATCTTCTATGTAGAATCTCACACAGCTCATTCATATTTCCTTGAAACTGTCTTCCCTTGGCTTCTGCAATATTACTGCTCCACTTTAATAGTTTCCAATTGCTTCCTTCTCTTTCTTCATTTGCTTCTCTTATCAAAACCTAAGAGCTACAGATTATGTCTTAGTTCCTAGGTTCTCATTTATATAATTTCTTTCTCTGATAAATCACTCATTTCCTCAAATCCAATCACCATCTATTATCCAAACCTCTACATGCTGACTGCGTACACATACTTAGTTCTATAAAGATAATCCCACATTTTTAGCAAACAAGCCAATAACTTAGTCTTTGTTATCTACTTAAAAGAAGTCTCCATTTGCTTTTTCATTTGCCATCAATGGCATCACCAATCTCTCAGTCAGCTGGACTCAAATTAGTCCACTCTTTCTAATCAATCAAGCTTTGCTCATCATGACACTATAACATCTCTCATATTCACTATTTACTTTCCATTTCCACTACTTCATCCTCATCACTTCATGGAGGACTATGTTTGTCCTAATTGATTTCCAGTCTTTCTATTTCATCTCTTCTTTATGCCACTTCTAGATTACTTTTTATGAAATATTACTTTCAAGTTATCATTATATTGTGTCATCAACCTTTAATAGCTTCCCATTGCCCATAAGATCTAAATCCCTCATTTGATACTTAAGGCTCTTCATAATTTGTCTCCAACCAATTTATCTAGCTAATATCTTCCTATTCACTAATGCAAACTACATATTCCAACAGGAATGTTCTGCTTACTATTCCTAAAGAACATTATGCTTATCTTGGCCTCTGGGACTTTGCTCATGCTAGTCATCATGCTTGGTAAAAGGGAAGCATCTTCTCCATTCTTTTATTTAAAAAATTATACATATGGTCAAGTCTTTGCAACAAACACCTTACCACATTAGTCCAAATTCTTTTTAACTTGTTTAGTATCTACTGCCTAGGTCTACTCGTATTTCCATGTTTTGATGTTTAATTGTCTCACTGTCCTTATAGAATTTTAGACTACTTAACATTGAGATGAGTCTCACCAGTTGTTTCTTCTGCTACTTTTTTTTAGCACTCTACAATAGCAATTTAGTACTATAATAGCAGTTCAAAACATTTTTGGTATTAGGACCCATTTATATTTTTTAAAAATACTGAGAATCCCAAGAAGACTTTGTTTTTTGTAGCATGTATATATTAACATTTACAATGTTAGAAATTCTAGATATGATATTTAAGTATCTACTTATGAAAATACCAAAATAAATCGAACACATATTAACAGATATGACATGTTGATGAACGTAACTATATTTTCCAAAGCAAAGTAAAATCACTGAGCATATGGCAATATTTTACAATTTTACAAGTATCTTTCTATGGAAGACAGCTTAGTAGAAAGTAGCTGGATTCTTGCATTTGCTTCTCCATTCAATCTGTTATGACTTCTTCCCTGAAGTACAAGATGATGTAGCCTCATGTAAATATGTAGTTGAAAAATGGAAGGAACATTTAAATAAGCTGTTTTAGATAACTGTGCCTATTTTTTGAAACTACAGTACACTAAAATTTGACAGTGATAGTTTCTTTTAGTACAATGGGGAATGTGAATCTATTTTATGAAGCTTGCTGTATTAAAATCATTGGTTAGTTTTGCATTCTAAATGGAATTTTCCCACACATAATTTGATATCATCATGTATTGATCATTTGACAAATATTGGTTCATTGAGCTATGTAGATCTTCCAAATGGTGATACATATCATATACAGTATTTTATGAATCAGATTCATTGATATTACCACTGGCCTCATCACACAAGTCTATATGATGCTCACGGTGGCATATACAAGTGTTCCAGAATTCTAATTTGCACCTGAAGGCTCAAATTTATCACTGGCAACAAATGTCAGTTGTTTTCCTTAAAATGACAGCCTCACTTTATTTTTGAGGAAATAACTGCCAAATACCTAGTGACACAGAATAACCATAGTTTCTCACTTGTTCTTTCAAGTAAAAGTGGAGTTCCATGCAACAACCAACTAGCTTGGTTTGCAACTCATTCAAGCAAGTGTTTTACTTTGAGACACTGTACTTCAGTATAAATCATAAGAGCTTTATTTCTATGTCACACTTTATACATAAATTATATTAAAATACACACAGGGGTCAAAACATAATAAAATTAAGATTTACTAACATACAGAACATTACTAAATGAAAATGGTTTTGTTTTTTTAACTGCCAGGAGTTGTATTAAAGAATACAAATACATTTTGGTGTCACTTCCTTGATTCATGTCAAGGCAACAGCAGTTTCATCTACAATTGCTTTTACACCATCAGTGAAAATATCAACACAGTGGAAAATGCAAATAACATCTTAAGAGTTATTATTCTGACTTGTGAGGTTCCCTGGAAGAATTTTGTGGAGCTCCAGGGAACCACAGACCACACTGTAAATACCACTGGTCTACACTATAACTGAAATTATTTCTTCCTTCAGTATTATCTCTGGTTACTTCAATGGTTTCATAGTGAGTTCAGACTTCCCCTTTTAGCATTAGAAATGCACCTTCTGAATGGTATTACCCACCCAAGTGGTTTCAGCTACCACTTATAAACTGACTCCCCTAAATCTATATCTTCAGCACAGATTTATCTCCTGACATACAGATCTATATTTCTGATTGATATCCTATAGGTACCTCCAACCTATCATACTCCAGACATAACTGATCTTTTCCTCAACATTTGTTCATATTCTGATTTCCCAATCTAGGCTACTGACATCTCTGTTGGTCTGGTCACCCAATCTAGAAATATAGTGGCCATCCTTAATTCTGTCTTCTCCCTCAGTCCCAAAAGGGTCAGCCAGGCAACATCAATTTGTAATGCAATGCAATAGGGATTTGCAGAGCCTAAGTTAAGTTTGACTAAACTAAGTCAAACAGTTCCATGTAAAGGCATTCAAATTTAAACTGTGTTGGCTAAACAAAACATATCGTTAGTTGTCAGTGTGTGATACCTGGTAACTCTGAAATGCTTCTTGTATTTGTACCTGCATTTCCATTTCTACTGCCATTCTTCTAATTTAGATCCTTTACCATCTTTTGGATCACTGAACCATTGCAAACAGCCTTATAACTGATCTCTCCGGTTCCATTTTTCAGAAATCTTTCTCTCCATTCAAATTTGTCTTTCAGAAGGCATTGAGTGGTCTTTCTAAAATGCAACTCTGGTTACATATTTACAAGCTCAACATAAAGCTCTATAATAGTTCCCAATCACCTATAAGAAAGAAAATTCCTATTCCTATTACTTAGTACAGTGTAAATTCATAACCTGTCACCTCATGAATACTTATTCTTCAGCTTGACTTTTTTCCACTTTTCTATTCACATGCCGTGTACCAGACAGTGTTCTGAATTCATAGACACACACACACTCATTTGATCCTTATGAGGAACCTGAGACACAAAGCCATATTGAATCACTGAATCACTGGGAATTCACTGTAAGTTTCTCTTGTTCTTGCCGATTTTGTGTCTTTTTATATGCTGCTCCCTTTGACTGAAATGTCTTTTTGCTCTCTTTTCTGATGAATTTCTACCATTCTTCAAGACTCAGATCAAATATCATCTCCGTCTGGTTACTCTCTTCACAAAGAGAAGCTAGGAATTCCTTTCCACCATCATGAATCTTATACCTTAACAGAAATAAACAACTAGATAACACTCAGCACAGTAAAGCAATGGCTTACCGGTATCAGCTATGCCTTGTTATTAGGAATATACTGTATGAAGAAGTACAAAATCTACTTTTTATAGAAGAACCAAAGGACAAGGTAAGGATGGTCTTGTTTGTGCTTTCATTTCAATCCCCCTAAATCATTATCATGTACTCATGGAAGACAGTCCTTTATAGGTAATCCAAGAAAAAGCCATAACTTCCATATGTGAAATAACCCCTATCTGGGGTCTTAAAAGGGTTTAAAATCACTTCATAATTCCCCAATAAGGTTACGTCTGTTTGGATAATTGGAACTGTCAAAATCAATAAGAAAAGTTTAAAAACAGTTATGACAAGCCACTCTGAAATGAGGAAGAGACTGTAAGTCACTGATTACTATGATTTTTACAGAGAAAGCTATATAGTCTTTCCTAAATTGAGCATTAAGGTATAAAAGCTCCTTATTCTCTAACACATTTAGAGTTTGAACACATGTAATCCAGCGTCTTCCACTAGGCAGGGATTTAATGAACATTTTGTGAGAACATCTGTTTGTTATTTATCTTTGTCTCATTTCACACATCAGCAAATCCCTTTTTACCACCAGGACAGAATAAAAATCACCATTTCATTATACAGCGTTCATAATTTTAAACTTCAACAGGGGGAAGAGAAGCAATTGTCAGCATTGTTTTCTACCTGATGTTACAAGGAAGAAGTACAAGGGTGAGGAAGTGCAGAGGGGAAATGATTAAATATATAAATCCCTTTAACACACACTCTGGCAAGGACTACTGTGTTTTACTGTTGCAGCAACTGCTGTGAATTAAAA
Source organism: Chinchilla lanigera (assembly GCF_000276665.1). NCBI lineage: Eukaryota > Metazoa > Chordata > Mammalia > Rodentia > Chinchillidae > Chinchilla > Chinchilla lanigera. The sequence goes on along the minus strand of NW_004955473.1, from coordinate 4,177,290 downwards.
GCTGCTCTGTCTTTCTACAAGGGCATGCTTATTTTGCCCCCTTGAGTCTATGACAAAAAAGGATAATTCTATCTAAATGAACTTTTTCTCTATGTTCTATAGAGAATTTTAACAAAGAAACAATTGTATGTATAGATCTTGGACATCTGGGAAAGAAGAAAGAGAAAATGCTGCTACATTCTTTTCAAAGTTTCTATCCTACTGCATGAAGCTAATGGATGATATATCTACGTGCAGGCAGTAGTGATTATGATAAGGAGCCAGTACCAAGGCTACCAGGAACAGTCAGTACATGAGCTAAGACTAGTATAAAGCAGGGAAAAATGATGCCAACTTAGGCAGAGTGACTAAAGCCATTTCTGTATAGCATATCCATCATAGCTTCCACTTGTGAATGTAAGTTTTAATCTAGACAATGACATTGAATTAAATCTTAATTAAAATAGTAGCTGTAGTTATCTTTCCATAAATTTAAATATATTTTATATGCCATGGAAAATGCCAAAGTAAGAAATAAGAAAGGCACCATTCCTGCCTTCAAAAACTTTTAATCATTCCCTCCCAACATTTATTTACAGTACTCATTCATCACTAGTACAAGGGAAAATAGTTCAGAACATATAAACTTACTAACGAATTGGAGGAGTCAGGCATGGTGGTACACTCCTATAATCACAGCACTCTGGGCAGCTGAAGCCAGCGGACTGCAAGTTCTTTCGAGCCCAGGCTGGGCAATTTAGCAACTTAGCAAGAACTTAGCAAGAAAAGGGCTAGGGACATGGCTCAGTACTAAGTGGGGATGGGGAGAAGAGGAGAGGGGTGGCATGGGAAGAGAAGGAAAAGAAAGGGAGGGAAGGAAAGAAAGAAGGAAGGAGGGAAGGAAGGAAGGAAGGAAAGGGAAGGAAGGAGGGAGGGAAGGCTAAGAAGGAAGGAAGGGAAGAGAGACAGACAGACAGAAAGAAAATGTAATAGCCAGACCCAATCAAACATTGGATTGGCTAGTATAGATAATACAGTTCATAGAAGGGGAAAAAAAATGCAGGTCAAGCTGGGCGTGGTGGTGCACACCTGTAATTCCAGCACTTGGGAAGCTAAGTCAGGAGGATCACTACAAATTCGAGGCCAGCCTGGGCTAAAAAGTGAATTCAAGGCCAGCCTGAACTGTACAGCAAAACTCAAAAAGACAAAAAAAAACAAAAACAAAAACAAAAAACCCCTGCAGGTTAGCTTAAGGGGTGGCTTTCTGTGATGTGTAGGATTTGAGCTGAGTAAGTCAGGTAGGACTTGGAAAGGTTAAGAAGGAGGACAAAAATTCAAACTAGTCAATGTCATCTGCCTTTATTTTATTCCAACAGTTGAGTTCTTTACCACAAAAATGTTTTGAAATATCTTCCCCATGATATCATCAAACAGGTAAAGGTGGGGATAAGCATATCACATACCATCCCCCTACACTTTTCTTTCTGTATCACTCAGGAACAGAAAACTCACATAGGAATTGATCTAAATATCTGATTAGAGTAACTGATACTAAAATATGATTGAGATTTAACCTTCTCATTTTTATATCTCAAAAAAGGAGATAACCAACAAATAGAGAATCTCTAACTAGTATAATTATGTACTTTGAAAGTATTCTAAAGCTAGGGAAGGCCTCCCAGAGCAGTTTTTCTCTTTATCCACTCCAGACTATTGTGTTACCTCCCTGTTTAATCTTCTGGGGTTTATGATACACAGAATCATGTACTGTTTCCTCTTATATGAAAGAAATTAATTTCCTAACTTAGTTCCACATAGCTCATGCATGTTTCAAATTGTAAACACTGGAAACCACGTGAGAAGTTGTTCTAAGTAGCTTTTTAATTTCTTCAGCATTAGTTTTGTTCTGTTTTACTGTGTAAGGCAAAAGCATTAACATATAGGAAGTCACTGAAGTTTGAGAAATATAAAATGCTAATGGGTGATATAGTAGTCATTTTTATTTATCTCAGTGATTCTCAACTCAGCTGGTAACAATACTCATTGAAGATCATATCAGAATCTTCAGGAAATCTTTTTCAAATGAGGTCTCCTTGACCTCTAATATTCTGATAGTTCTCCAAGGTGACATATTACTTCTCTACTTGACTTTAGCATCAGCCTGGAGTTAATACTTTAAACTATTTCCTACTTTCATTTCTAACCTCTGGTAGGTCATCATGTTATTGGAAGCAATGAAGGAAAAAAATGAAAGTAAAGGGAAGAAGAAAGGGAATTATATTTTAAATCTAGAGGTAATATACAACACTAGTTTTCTATGTTACCAAGATTTAAAATCTTGATAGAGTGCTCTTCACTCCTAAGGATTGGTTTTCTATTACCCATAGTCTAACAAGTATGTTTGCTGTGGCCTAAGAAGTCATGTAGTATTGTGTTCCACCTGTAACTGTGAAACAAATGACCTGGCATCTTTGGTATCATCTGAGGAATAAGGTACGAAGGAATTTTCAAGGTTCTGTAGAACAAATGACTCCTTGGCTGTAAAGCGTGGGAAGAAAGAGTAAAAACCAACAAATTAGCATCCCAAGTTTGCTGCACAGGTGATCGCAGTAGTGTGGGGATAGCAGGAATACTATGGAGATATGTGGAGATGCAATTTAACAACCCATAAGTAAATACACGAACTAGTCTTAAACAAGGATAGCAGAGGTAGGAATTCCAGATTCATGTGTAACTCCGAAATTTCAATAAGCTCATTTAAAATGATAAAATGTCACAAAGTTAATCTGTAGCACTTAGTTCTATTATCAAAAGGTATCATTGTTAGGGCTCAAAAGATACAAAAACAACATATATACACAGTGCTTGTACACATACATGCATATGCACATGTTTATTCCCAACAATTAAAAAGAAGCATGCACAGAAACTCACACAGCTATCACTACTCAAATAGTGACACCAACACATGCACACATGTGTATAAGCACATAAACATATGCATGCTTATTCCAGGATAAAACTGAGTGAAAGAAAATCATCCCTGACTTAGCTAATTTTCTCCATCAACTTTGTTCTTATCTTCTTTCCTTGGTAATAATACCAATCAAATGCAACAGGTGGTGTGTCACTAACCGAGCACTTCATTTTGTTGTCTTTTAATACACATATACACCATGAGAATTCAGACTACTTAGGAAACAAAGAGGTAGTTGCGAAAGGGATAGGTTGTAGTTCTGAAGTGGTGCAAATGGCGAGAAAGATTACAGGGAAACTTGAGAGCCAGCCCTCATGCAATCCTATTCTAAGTGAGTTGTGTGCCTTATAGAAATTAGTCACTCCATAGATTCACTGCAATCCATTTAAAATAAAAGTGACTTTGTGACATAAATTGACATACTTATTCTAAAATTCATATACACATGTGAGAAACCCAAAATAGCCAAAACTATCTTGATAAAGAAGTCAAAGAACTCTCAGTTTCTGATTTCAAAAACTACTACAAAATGACAATAATGAAGATAGTGTAGTCCCTGCATAGGGGGAGGCACATATATCTGTGGAAAAGAGTTGAGAGTTAGAAATAAACCCTCAGTGGAGCTCAAGCAAGGGGGAAGCTGAATAAGATCCTCTAGCAATCTTTCCTCACAGACACCAAGTTGAAAGTTAGTCATGTACCAGACTACCAACAAAAAGGTAGGAAAATGAGGCAAAAGACCATAATGATGACTTTTAATTTCACAAAATGAAATGATGCATTGAAGAAAGCAAGAAGGAAAGAGTTGTACACATGACTGCCTTCCCAACTCCAAGTGGCCCAGCTTGGAGAAAGGGAATTCCTACCTAGGGAGGGAGAGAGAAGACTTGAAATCTGGTACCAGATCTGCCAAGATGAAATCCAGTGCTGGGCAAATTACCAAAACCTGTTACTACAAGGAGTGGTGGAATTACTCCTGTAATTTCATTACTCAGGAGGCTGAGACAGGAGCATCACCACAAGTTTAAGGCCAGCCTGGGCTAAAAAGTGAGTTCAACATTAGTCTGAACTACACAATGAGGCTCTGTCTCAAAAAACCAACAAAATAGGATCCCTACTGCCAGGCTATGAACTGCAGAATGAGCCACTGAAACTTCATTAGGTGATGACGGTGAAAGGAAGGTCTTTATCATCTGTGCACCAATCTAAGGCAGCAGAGTGGACAGCAGGACACTGAACCCGTTGGAGCAGGGCATGTCTCACAGCCCAGATCCATGCCTGCCACAGTGAGACTGAACATCCAGTAGAGACAGAAAGCCTCTTAGGCAGGTCAAGGCTCAGATACCGAGCCTCCAGACAGGCTGTGGCATCAGGCGGAGACCAGTGCACCTATGGGATGGATGCTAATTTCCACTGCCTTGTTTCCAACCTTGGTATGGGTCGGGAACAAACATGCCCTCCTCCTAAGACTGTGCAATCCCCTGAGGCTGTGTAATTCAGGTGCATTACAGCACTGGTGGCCAAGGAATTATCTCCATTCCTCTATTTCCCAACCTCAGGCAGCACACCTATCACTAGGCCAGTGCTCACAGATGGGTTCTAGAACTGCTCAGGCATGAGGCAGAGACTTGTGCCTCAGCGAGTTAAACTCATGTTTTGGCCTGCATCACCAGCACCTATTGTGACAGTCTCAGTGTACCCTGAGACTGTGAAGGTCCCTGCAGCTATGAGGCTCAGGCAAAGCCCAGCTTAGAATCAGCCCAGGTGGCCAACGCCTGCCTTCACCAACACTATCCCAACCTCAGGCACAGAAACCTGTTATAAGACCTAAGTTGTTGGGATAGGATAAAGTACTAGGCATAAGACTGCCCTAGAACTCAGTACTAGATGGTGAAACTAAACACTGGGAAGAGCCTAAGAGTTCCCATCCCTAACCCTGCCTATGGAGGGAGCCTCTGAAACAGTACCAGTACCAAGGGAAGATATTGTATGTAACTCCATCTTACCAGACTTCTGCTCTAGCGAGCATCACCTATGGCTGGTTGCACTAGTGTTGGACCATGAGCTCACCTAACCAATAGGCACCAATAGAATGGTGGGTTGTGATCTTAATCCAATGTTGTACTGGTCTTGGTGGGCTCTGGGATCCAAGTATAGCATAGATTGGCAGCTTTGGTGACCACAGGTATGGCATAGGAGCTTGGGGCTTGTCCATCCACAGTGACTGCCCAGAGCTTGGCAGAATCCTGCAGTATCAAGTAACTATGGATGAGGCATCCAGGCCTACCTTGGCCTCAGGCAAAGGCTTGTAAGGAAAGACCACTCTCCTCAGGTATTCTCCTGTTTTTTCAACAACACATCAGAATATAAGGGAAAAACCCGGGCTTAGATTGCCCTCTAGTACTGGAACAGTGACAGCATACCAACAGCAGATTCCTAGTAAATCCGGACCTAGATGTCATCTATCCTGAGAGGGTGTGACTAAATCCTTAAAGAAAATAAGCAGTCTGCTTAGAATTTCTTGAAAGACAGGCAAAAATAGCCAACTTAGGAAGACTGGAATAAAATTGTTGATCCTCCAATGCCCATGTGATGTCACATGCCAACAACAAACAATCGCCAAGAACTTTCAGGAAACCATGATCTCAACTAATACTGAAAACAAGAAGCCAGAAACTGGCCAGGCAGTAATCAACATGGGAGAATTTAAACACAGAATAATTTAAAAAGCTGTTTTAAGGAAACTTAATGATCTTGAGGAAAATAAAGAAGTTTTTCAATATTTTAACAGAGAAACTTAACAAAGAGGTGCAATAAAAAACACAAACTACTAAACTGAAAAATACACTCAGTGTAATTAAGAACACAATAGAAAGTATTCATAGCAGGACAGAACAAACAAGAAAAAAGGAATTAGTGAGCTTGAATATGGGTTACTTGAAAATACAGTTGGAGGACAAAAAAAAGAAAGAATGAAGTAGAACCACCCCAAAAAGCTTATAGGAATATTGGGGTAGAAAAGGCAAGTATTTGGGTCGCTGGGATTCAGAAGAACTTGTGAATGCCAAAAGGAAAAGTTTATTCCAATATAATAGCAGAAAACTTCTCAAACCTAGACAAGGATACAAATATCTGGGTAGAATAAGGTCAAACATCAATTTTAACTCAACCAAGTCTATGCGAAGATATTTTATAATCAAGCTCTCACACATGAAAGATAAAGATTCTAAAGGCTGTAAGAAAAATAAACAAGCAACAGTGATATGTTATAACGGACAGCAGACTTCTCTGCAGAAATCTTAAAGGCCAGGAAAGACTTTCACAGCACTAAAGGAAAAAAAAAAACTGTCAAGCAAGAATACTATACCCAACAAATCTGTCCTTTACAGATAAAGGACTAATAGACTTTCCCACACAAACAATAAGAGAATATATCTACAGCAGAACTGCTCTACAAGAAATACTAAAGGAAGTTCTTTAATCTAAAAGAAAAAGATAGTAGTGAGCAAGGAGAAAACATAAAAAGGTATAAAACGTAGCCAGGCATTGCAGGGCTTACTTGTAATCTCAGCACATGGGAGACTGAAGAGGGCCAGCTTGAGAAATAGCAAGTTTAAGGCCAACTTGGGCTACATGATGAGGTCCTGTATTAAAAACTTGTAAAACTTAGCGAGAGCCAGTGTTCCAGGAGCGGTTAGACACCTGGGCTCGAGTCTGTGCTCACCCACACCGCCACGGTTCCCAGCTGAAACGCGCTGAGAGAGCCAGGTATTTCCCAGCTACTCCCTGAGGGCAGCGCGTGCATCAGGACCCTGCCGCCCAAGCCCCAGGAACTTCTTTGGCTGCGGGCGGGGCGAACAAACCCTCAGCCCCACACGCCCTGCGC
>NW_004955473.1:4156676-4164485 GCF_000276665.1 Chinchilla lanigera | reverse complement strand
GAGAAGCCACTTTGAAGATATCAATATGTAATACAACCACCATTGTTAATTCCCTACCACTTTGTTTGTAACTCTGTGTTGTCTGTATTGTGCTTGTGATATGTTGTAAAATGTTGTATGTCTGTTAATGTTTCCCTCCTTTTATCTTTAAAATAAAAACTTATAAAACTTGAGAGTAATTATACCAATTCCAAACCCATCTATATTGTTGGTAGGAATGTACAACCATAATGGAAATAAGTATGGATATTCCTCAAAAAAAACTAAAAATAGAAATTCCATTTGATTCAGCTAGTCCTCTTTTAGCTATCTTCCCCAAAGAGTTAAGGACATCATATTAGAGTGTTGTGGTTTGGGGTTTTATTTGCAGGGGGAAACAATATAATACAGGACACATATTTTATAAGATTATTTCTATCAGTCACCCAGAGAATGATATACAAGAGAGTGCAGGAAACCTGTCCACACCGTAGAGACCAAAGAATCCAGCTGAGGGCCTGGATCCCACGATAATGTCCTACATGAGTCAGGTGAAGACTTAAGAGCTCATAACAATGCCTCCCATAAATCTACCTGGAGGCCTAGAGCCCATCACAATATTTCATGCAGGCCTGTTTCACAGATCTGCACTGGGAAGGCCCAAAGTTCAGGGTTGGAATCTAGGAAATCTGTGCCAGCAAGATGAAGGATATGTGCTAGCAGGAGCAGGGATCTATACCAGACCCAGGAAGCAACACAAAGAACCAGAGCTCCCCTGAAAAGTACCACAGCCATCCTCAGCAACAGTGAGGTCCTGAGCTCCTCTGATGAAGAAGACAGCTGAGTTCCCATCAGGGAAGCCAACACAGCAAACTTCATCAGGAGACTAGCAGTGCACCATCTTCCCCTCTGGAGCCAGGAAGCAATGCTCAAAGTGAGGACCAGAGTTCCCCCAAAGTGAACCAAAGCCATTCTCAGTGCCAATGATGTCCCGAGCTCCTTGAAGGATGAAAACAGCCAAGTTCATCAGGAAAGCCAGCATGACGAGCTCCTTCAAAAGAACCAACAGCTCCCCACAGCTTCTACAGCTCCAACAGCCTTTCTCAGTTCCCAACGGCCTAACTTCTTCTTTTCCAGTTCTACCTCTTATGCTGCAGGCAACAATCCTCAGGTGAGCCTCCCACACCCTGCACCATGTTTGCTCTGTTCAGCTCGGTGTTATAAGTTGACCACCAGTTGTCAATCCATCACACAGAGTGATACATCCATAGCAATGTATACAGCAGAATTCATAATGGCTAAATCTTTCAAGTGGCCTATATGTCCCTCAGAAGATGAATAAAGAAAAAAAGTATGTATAATGGAGTACAACTCTGTCATAAAGAAGGATAAATGAGTCATCAGTTAGAAAATGGATGTCCTCTGAGGCCATAAAGTTAAATGAAATAAATCAGGCAAAGGAGCTGAAATATCACATGGTTTCCTTTTGGTGAGAAATCCAAAATACAAATTAGCAAAATAAAGGACAGATAATAGGAAAATGAGAGATAACTCATTTGCAAAAGGAAAGTGGATGAAGAGATGGAGGTAGAGGGGATGTTGAGAGGAAAAATGTACTTAAAAAGAATTAAGATGTGTTATGTATATGTACCAAGTCCTCATGATGAATTTGTGTACTGTGTACACTGTGTACTATGAGCACATATTAATAAAAATTAAATTAAAACAATAATATTAAATATACTGCTGCCTAGAAAAGATTTACTTCTAAAACATCTATTTGAATATATCAATGAATATTCATAATATTTTTCTAAATACATAAAAAGTAGAAAGAATCTATGTCCATCACCTGAAAAATGGAAAACAACAAAATAAAAGATAGATAAGAGGAAACTGGGAGACAGATCTTTTGTAAGAGGGAAGGGCACCAAGAGATGAAGAGAGGAGAGAGAGGAAAGGAAGGGGTTAACAACAGAAAATGTGTTATGTATGAGTACCAGTTTCCCACAAGGAATATAATCATGTTCTGCATCAATGAACCAATAAAAATAAAAATAAAAATGTTCTAATATTGTAAGTGTGGTATATAAACCATTCATAACTTTAGTCTGAAGACTAAAATAAAACAATTAAAAATAATAATCACTGATGTGTTAAGTGTTAAGCAATAGGCAATATAGAAAGTTGTAATATGGCATATTAAAAATCCAGAATGTGAAGCCAAATGGAACACAACTACAGTTTTCTTGTTTTTCTCTTGTTCTTGTGTTGATTTGTATTTTAATCTTTATTATTATTATCATTATTAAGCTGTATCCTTTCAAAACAGTTTGTTTTAACCAAAAAATGTATATTTGGTAGGCCTCATGATAATAACACAACAGATATCTACAATAAACAAAAAGTAACAAGCAAAGACTCAAAAGATACCACTAGAGTAATGCATTAATCACCAAAGAGTATAAGAGTGGGAGAAAGTAAGAATAATAAAACTAGAAAACAAGCTACATAATGGCTACAGTAAGACATTGCTAATCAAGAATGATCTTGAATGTAAATGCTTAAATTCTCCAATTAAAAGACACAGAGTGAATAGATAATGCATAAATATAAGACCCAACTACATTTTGCTTACAAGAAACTCAGTTTACTTTTAAAAATACATATAGATTGAGAGTGAAGGGATGGAATAAGACATTTCATATAAATGGAAGTCAAAAGAAATTAGAAGTAGCCATTCTAACATCAGATACAAATCAATAGCAGTAAAAAGAAATAAGAAAAGGCATTATATAAAGAAGTCAACTCAGCAAGTGAAAATAACAATTCTAAATATATATGCACTGTTATTGCTTGTATCTAGATGTTTTCCCAAAGTCTCATGTGCTCACTGATGGGGCTTTCTGGAGGTGGCTGGATCTACAGTGTGTAAATAGGGATTAAGGGTGTGGGCTAACTAAATAAGTATACTGGTTGGTTTACCATAGTTCTAAGTGTAGATAATGAGAAAGCCACCCCGGGTGTGGGTGACACAAACAAACAGACTTGTAGCCTGAATGGAATAAAAGGGAAAGGGAGGCTCATTGTTACTGCCTCCCGCCTTCCCTGCCATGGACTGTTTCTCTTCTGCCATGCCCCTCTGCTATGCCACCTGTCTTGGAGCCAGCTGACTATGGACTGAAACTTCTGTAACTATGAACTAAGATAAACCTTTCTTCCTTTAACTTGTGGGTATTGGGTATTTTGCCTCAGGTTTTTTGTTTTGGTTTGGTTTTGGTTTTTTTCTGGTACCAGGAATCGAACTTACAACCTCACACTTGCCAGGCAGGCGCTGTGCCACTGAGCTTAATCCCCAGCCCCTTGCCTCCGTAATGACAAAAGTAATTAAGACATGAATCAGTATGAACCACCAAAATATATAAAACATGTATTATTATATCTAAAGGGAGAGAGTCTCCAATACAGTAATAGTTGGTCACCTTAACACCCCAATTTCAGCAATGGTCAGGTCATCCTGACAAAAAAATAACAAGGAAACTCCAGAGTTAAATAAATTTCTTCTTTTCCCTACACCAAATGGACTGAAAGACATCTAAAGAACATTCCATCAAACAGCTGTGAAATATACATTTTTCTCATCAGTACATGCAACATTCTTCAGGACAGATCATATGAGAGGCTACAAAATAAGTCTCAATTAAGTTTAAAAAAAAACCCTGAAATCATATTGAGTATCTTTTCTGACCATAAAGCACTAAAACTAGAAATCAATGACAAAAACATTTGAAATTATAAAATACATGGAAAGTAAGCAACTTGTATTTGAATGACCAATAGATCAAGGAATATATTTATACTCCTTAAGCAAACAAAATTAGATACACAGTATATCAAAAATCTATAGGATACAATGAAAGCATTACTAAGATGGAAGTTTATAGCAATAAATGTCCAAAATGAAAAATGTAGGACAATCTCAAATAAACAACCTTTGCTACATCTCAAGGAACTACAAAAACAGTAACAAACCAAATACAAAATTAGAAAAAGAAAGAATAAAGATCAGTGCAGACGTAAATGGAATGGAGAGTAAAAACACAAAAGATACGTGAAATGAAGAACTGGTTCTCACAAAAGATAAAATAAAGAAACCCCTAAGAAAAGAAGACAGAATATCCAAATAAAAAGAGATGGAAAGGTAAATATTAGAACAAATACCACAACAGTACAGATTATAGTTAGAGATTAATAAAAAGAATTATATGCCAAAAAATTTGATAATCTAGAATAAATTCTTATACATACACACCTTCCAAGACTGAATCATGCAGAATAAGACCAATTACAAGTAATGAGATGGAATCAGAAATTAAAATCCTTCCACCAAAGAAAAGTCCTGAATCACATGGCTTCATTACTGAATTCCACCGAATATTTAAAGAACTACTACCAATTCTCCTTAAGTTATTCCAAAAAATGGAAGAGTAAGGGATTCTTCTAAACACATTCTTTGAGGCCAGCATTACCTTAAACTAAAATAAGATAAAGATATATATTATTAAAAGAAAATTACAGCCAAATATTCTTGATGAACATAAATGCAAAAATCCACAGCAAAATACAAGCAAACCAAATCTAACAGCACATGAAACAGATTAATCACTATGATCAAGTGAAATTCATTCTACAAATGCAAGGACATTTTGATATATACTGGTCCATAAAGATGATACTATATCCAGAAAATGAAGGACAAAAAACATGTGGTCTCTCCAGTTGGTGTATAAAAATCATTCAATAAAACTCAACACCCCTTCATAACAAAGGCACAGAACAAATTACACACACAAGGAATATAACTCAACATAAAAAAGGCTATTTTATAATAAATCAATAGTTACATTATACAGAGTAGGGAAAAGCTTAAAAACTGTAAATCTCTATGATCTATACCAAAAGAAGGATTTCTACTCTTATCATTTATATTTCATGTACTGCAGAAAGTCCTAGCCACAGCAACTGGACAAGATAAAGAAATAAGGAGCATTCAATTAGGAAAAGTCAAATTGTCAGTTTGTAGATGACATGATCATATATCTATATACATAAACCTCCTCAAAACTACACCAATAAACTATTAGAGCTTATAAATGAATTCAGCAAAGTTCCAAGATACAAAATCAATATGCAAAAATAAGTACTGTTATTATATGTTAAAAGCAAATTAACTGAAATATAAATCAATAAAGCAACCTCATATGCAATGGCTAAAGAAGTAAAAATTTTGTACGATGAGGATTATAAAGCACCAATGAAAGAAGCTGAGGCAGACCCAAAAAAGTAGAAAAACATCCCGTTCGTGGAGTAGAAAAATCAATATCATTAAATTGTCCTTACTACCTAAAGCAATTTACAGATTCAGTGCAACCCTATAAAATAGTTTTCTTCATATAACTAGAAAAGAGTTCTAAAATTTTCAAAAAACAACAAAAAAAGCATGTCCAAAGCCATTCTGAACAAAAAGAACAAAGTGGGAGGTATTACATTACTTGACTTCACAACATACTTACAGAGCTATAACAGCATGGTATTGTATACAAAGAAACACAAAGAGACAATAGTGCAAAAAAGAAACTCTAGAAGTAAACCCAAACATCTAAAGCCAACTGATTTTTTGACAAAGGTGGGAAGAACACTCATTTGAAAAAGAAAATTTTTTTCAATAAATGGTATTGGGAAAATTGGTACCCACATACAGAATAATGAGGCTATAGCTTCTTCCCAGATGCAATGATAAACCCATAATGGATAAAAGACTTAAACATGAAACTATGAAGTTGGTAGGGAAAAATAAAGGAGAAATATGTTTCTGGCCATTGACATGAACAAGGATTTTTTGGATAAAAACCAAAAAGCACAGAAAACAAAAGTAAAAATTGACAAATAGGATTACATTAAACTAAAAAGCTTTGTACAGAAAAAAAGGATAAAATAAACCTATAGAATGGGAGAAAATATTTCATTGTTACATTTGACAAGGGGTTGATACCAGGAATATGAAAAGAACTCCAAAATCTCAATAGCAAAACAATGGCAACAAAATAAAACCTGATTTAATGAGCAACAGACCTAAATAGACATTTCTCAAAAGAAGAAGACATTCAAATGACCAGTAGGCACATGAAAAAAAATGATCAATAGCACTCAGGGAAATGAAAGTCAAAACCACAATCACCAGATTATCACTTCACCTCTATAAGACTGGCTAATATCAAAAGACCAAAATTAACAAGTGCTGGCCAGGATACGGGAAAAGAGAATCCTTGAACACTGTTGGTGAAAATGTAAATTATTATAGATAACTATTGTGGAAAATAGTATGGAGGTTCCTCAAAATGTTAAAATACATCTACCATATGATCTAGCAATCCTACTACTGGGTATATATCCTAAGGAAATGAAATCAGTATGTTTAAGAGACAGTTGCACTCCTATATTCACTGCAACATTACTCACAATAGCCAAACAACTGAAACAACCTAAATTGTTCCATCAAGTGATTAATAGTTTTTTTAAAATGTGCTACATATACACAACAGAATACTATTCAGGCATAAAAGAATGAAATCCTGTAATTTGCAGCAACATGGATGGAACTGGAGATAATTATGCTAAGTGAAATAATTTAGGCACAGAGTCAAATACAGCAAGATCTCACTCATATATTGCATATAATAAAATACTTGATATCATGGAAGTTGAGGGTAGAATGGTGCTTACCAGAGGTCAGGGATATAAGTAAGGGGAGCAATGCAGAAAGGTTGATCAAAGGCTGCTAAGTTATGGTAAGGGGCAAGAAGATTTGGTGTAGTATTGCACAATAGGGTAACTATGGGTAACAATTATGTAACTATGCATTTCAAAAATTAATGGAAATGATTTTGAAATTACTGTATTGGCTAAAAAGAAATAAATATTTGAGGAGATAAATATGTTTGACTTTGTTTGTTTGTTTGAGATAGGGTATTGCTATGAAGTTCAGACTGGAACAAACTATGAAGGCCAGGCTGGCCTCAGACTCATAGTGATACTCCTGCTTGAGCTTCCCAACTGCTTGCTGATCACAGTTGTGCACCCCCATGCCTGGATGACCTGTTTTAAGCTTTACACTATACATAGATAGATAGATAGATGTATCAAACATTACATGTACAAATTTCATGCTTTTGTATAGCAGTGAAAATAAAAAGTACATGAAATGAAAAAGAAAAAACCCTTATATTTACTTCCAATTAATTTCCCACCAAGATTTACAGATTATGATATGGAGAAAGATTAGTCTTCTCAACAAATGATACTGCGACAACTGGATATTCACAAGAATAATGAAGTTGGATCCCTACTTCATATTATTAACAACAGTTAATTAAAAATATATCACAGACTTTTATGCAAGAAACCAACATTTAAAGCTCTTAGAAGATAACAATAATAGATCTTTATGACCTCAAGTTAGACAATGCTTTCTTATAAATTATACCAAAATACATGCAACAAAGAAAAAAACAGATAACTGGACTTCCTCAAAATTACAGATGTTTGTGCTGCAAATACTGCTAGCATGAAAACGAAAAGAGCCTACAGGATAATCCTGGTTCTCTGGGAGGCTGAGGCAGGAAGATCACAAGTTCAAGCCTGTATCAAAATTTTTTTAAAAATTAAGGATTGGCGGCCTTGCGCCCAGGCAGCCAGTTCTCCGGGAGCTGCAGCGCTCCTGGGTCCGAGTGTGGGCCGGACTCATACCACCGCGATTCCCAGCCGAAAAGC
>NW_004955473.1:4112635-4149996 GCF_000276665.1 Chinchilla lanigera | reverse complement strand
AAAAAAAAAAAAAAAAAAAAAAAAAAAAAAAAAAAAGAAAAGAGCCTACAGAAAATATGAAACCAAAATGACAAACAACTACACCCAACTGGAATGGCTAAAACACAGTAAGTTTTGTCAAGATTTTGCAGAGTGGAATCACTTCCCCAAAGAGTACACAGAGTCAGGGCTACCACACTACACAACTCCAGTAGGCTCAATTCATGTTGTAGATTTTGTAGTTTATATGGACGGGAGTTACCTAAGAGTAACAGCAATGGGTATAGTCTGAAAGGGAAGAGATTTTGGCTCATTTATGCAAATGTTCAACAATTAGAGATATTAAAAATCCAATATCAGGGGTTGGGGATTTAGCTCAGTGGCACAGCGCCTGCCTAGCAAGTGCAAGGTCGTGAGTTCGATTCCTGGTACTGGAAAGAAAAACCAAAACCAAAAAAAAAAAAGTCTAATATCCAAAAAGATTTAGGATTGTAAAATAAAATGCATATATTAGAAAGCAATGAATGGACACATTCCAAAGGGTTATATGATAGCATGGTACAAAGCAATCAAATGCATACATTACAGTCTTTCTAAACTTTCATCTATACTCCTCTTTTTTTCCTCACTCTCCATCATTTCCTCATTAGCCAGGAATGAATAAATACTTGCATATTCCCACCACAGTCATAAGTATCAATAGTGATTTCCTAGGAAACAATAAAACAATGCTGTGGGTTAGTCCATTTCTAATATTCATTTGCTGTCTCTCAGTTATATAGCAATGGGTCTGTCTATTGGATTGCTCTCTTTTTCAGTTTGCGGCTTTAAGGGTAACATTTAACAAATATTAAGAAGAACAAACATCCTACAATGTACTTAATAGCAATACTTAATGAATATAAATATCCTGGATTTTGTCTTTTCTCTCTTTCCACCCTCTGTCCTTTAAAGATAAAGAATGTGTAGGCTGTTGACTTTTACAAGTTGCTCCCAAAGCTCCAGAATGAACCATTTGTCTAAAGGCTTAAATAATTTGGACTATGTCCACAAATGCCATAAGAAACTGGCACTCCATTCTGCAATGCTTTTCTTTCTGTCAATAATTTTTAACTTGGGATCATAAAGGAAAATCATTTGGCAATTTGTCCAGTATGATCTAGATTTAAAATCTCCTAGGGTAGCTGTCTCTACTTCACTTTACACTTTAAAACTACTGGGAAAAAATCACTGGGAATTATCCTATACTGAAAAGAGAGAAGTTCAGATTCTAAGAGAAAAGCTATTTATCTATTATCTGTTTCATAAGAGCAATATAGTATCTCGGGAAAAGCAGTTTAGCAATGCTGCCCTGGGGATGAGAAATGGCTAAACAGCTTCAAATACCACCCTCACTGGTTTGGTCAAGTACAGATGACATATATAGTAGATGCTAGCTAAGTAGTGCTGATTGACTTATCCAGACTCACTGATACCTTAGGCATACACCAAAACCTTACGACAAAACATTTCAAATGGAAAAACATCTACAGTGAAATTGTAGTCACTGTCCATTTCATACACTAGAGCCTTACTATAAATCCCAACCTCAGGGTTCATGCCTTGGAACTGTGTTCTAATGTTCTAACATAGCCCTTGTGTTACTTCCAGTAATAAATCCTTGTGGAAAAGGTCCAAGAAGGGGACGACCATAGATCATATTCCATGTTAGAGTGAGGTTCTTCTCTACAGCTTGTGCTTCAGCTGGCCTTGATATGAAGCCAGCCAAGGAAATGTTATGGACAGATTGCTGTTGAATTCGGATCATTTTTATTTTAAATGAAAATATTTATTTATTCATATTTTAACTGATAAACTAAAACATAAAAATTGCATGTATTAATGTGGGTATCATGTAATGTTTTACACGTGTATACACCGCAAATCATTTAAATCAGGTTAAAGATATTTATCTCCTGAACCACTTATGATTTCTTTGTGGTGAAAACTTTCAAAATGCATATGATCAAAATGTTATATAAACTGAAAATCAGTATCTTGTAAAAATTAGTAGGCACTAATAATAAAAGGAAAAAAACTTTCCAAACTCTTGTAGCTGTTTGAAATGTACAGTACATAATTATTACCTATAGTCATCATACTGTGCAACAGCACCCCAGAAAGCATTTCTGTCTATGAATCAAGTCTGATATCTTCAGTGAGTTGTGAGGATTTTTTGGTTTTTTTTGAGGTGTGTGTTTGTTTCTGGTGTTGGGGATTAATCCCAAGGCCTTATTCATGCTCAGGCAAGCACTCTACCAGTGAACCACAGCCCCTATTTCCTAGCTGTAAATATTTGACAAAACAATTACATCTTTCTCACTTCAATTCCTCTATAGCATTTCTTCCCAGGCCATTTCTTTCCCTTCTTGTTAAAAGCCTCGCAAGGCCTGTGGGTGGGGCATTCAGGGAACACTACTTGAGAGGGGGAGAGATACTACTGGAATCTCAGGATCATTTCTCCAATGGTCATATTTCTGCCTGTGCTTATCCCTTTTTCTGCCAGATTGTGCTCTTTATTGCTTACACCACTCAAAATAGCCATGAGTGCCAAAATTCACCAACTACTCATGCTGCTTCATTGTATTTACTTTGTGTCCCACCCTCATAAACCACTCTCTCCTGATCCCTTAAGCATTTCAATTGCTCTTTTCCATTTCAAGAATCTCAATTCCAGAGAATGGAAACTTGAGCATGGTCTTATTACCAATTAAAAAGTGATTCTCACTACTTTGCTCTAAGAAGTTATTTGTCCATATCCATGTCAGTTACTCAAAACCATCCTGGCTTTTAAAATGCTATATCATATTACACACTCTTAATATAGTTTACTATCCTCTGTCACCTGTAGACTTATAAAAGCATGAATCAAATTTACTTTTGATGATCATCTACTTGTTTGATATTTATAACCAAGATAAAATGTAATATGCCACCAAAAAACCTCTTCTAGAATGGTCTGACTCATTTTAAAATTGTTATTTTTACTATATATGGATTGTCATAGTTATTTCATGTTTTTCATGTTCTTTATAACAAATTGAGGTGAATTCAGACTGTACAACTTTGACTGAATAAGCCAGGCAAATTTCTATGACTCAGCCAAGTATATAAGGGTTGTAGGTCTTTGCAGTTCCTGCCCAACCTCCAAACTCAAGGGCAGGGTTTGGGAAAATGCCAACCGTGTTTGGCAGCAAGAGTAGCAGTCTAGGGCAGGGGACAAGGAGCGGCAAGGAGTAGACTATACGAAGAACCTAAAGAATGTATTCCTTACAACTTCTTAGAAGTGCTAACTGAACACTTGTCGATTCCTGTTCAGTAGACAATTAATACAAGGAGTATTTTCTTTACATTTTTCTTATTTCACTGATTTGGGATTTCTGTGAGGGAACATGCCAGTACTGATAATCTTTCTTCTTTCCTCCTTCCTCCTTCTCATCCTCTCCTCTTCTGGTTCTTCTTTTTCTTTTTCTACCTCTTCCTTTCCTAGTCTCCCTTTCTCTCTGTCATACATATGCAAGAGGGGGGTATCCATTCATAATTACACATATAAGCAAAAAGCAACAAGAATGCAGGCTCTGTTGGAGTTAGAGACAGAGATGTAAACAAGTTAGTATAGACAGCCTCAGGTAAGAAGGACAAATAATTAAGGATTAAATAATTTATGTAAAGATCCTAGTATTGTCCTACAGTATACCTTTAAAATACATTTCCCTTCTCCATTCTAGTTTAAATTATAACGGGACTTGATCAGGGTAAACTTTTCCATCAAAAGTAGAAATGTCTGTATTCTTGATGTAAAAATGTCACTGAAAATTGCAGATGTTATCTGGCGGGAGGGAGAGGTAAGGGGTTAAAATTTTCCTATAGATCCAGAGGGGTTTCGTCTTTAGACATTTCTCCAAACTGCAGCTAAGGTAATGTCTCTTTAGTTCTCAAAAGAAAAGAATCTATTTGCAGAGTGCTACAGGGTGGCCTTGAGTGGCACTTTAAAACACCCATTTTGAACTCTGCTGGGCAGTTCAGTGAGGCTGAATACAACAATAGTTTCTAGGAATGAGTTTGAATGGTACAAAAGCGGGAAGGGTGTCTGCTGTCCATTGAAAACAAAAAGCAGAGCCAAAGAAAGTGAAGAATGGAAGGGAGAGAAGGGAATTTCAGGATGGGCTAAAATTTTTAGGAACTGAAAAGCGTACAAAGAATTGAGACCTAGGCAACAGAGAACATGTCAAACTGGCATAATTATATACCATTAGTTTCCATAGATGGTAATACTCAAGTATATTACTCTACCCATGTGTTTGTTTCAATACTATAGATTCTGACACTGGGTTCTTTTTAAAGCCATCAACAACTAATACATATGAACTCCACACAAATAAAACAGAGGTCTAGATTTATGTCCCTTTTTGTAGCGACTATTTCTGATTCAAAGTCTTCCAAAGATTTAATGTTATTTTAAACAGTAAAATCATCCAGAAAGCAGTATACTACTGCTTCAACGAAGATTTGTCAGAAGAGGAAATGGAAGCTGAAAAGCAGTGAGTGTCTAAGGGGGCTAAACAACCTAACAGAGAATAGTGAAAAGGTCTACAACAGCTAAAATGTATAAAGGTATCTATGACCTAAGCACTAGAGTTAGCTCTTTCTTCTGATTAACTCAAGTTCCTTATCTGTAGTTTAGAAATCAAGGCTTAATAGCCAGCTCTTAACAGCAAACCAATATGATGAGAAAAATAGTACTGATGAGAAATGCAGAGTGTAGATCTCATTTAAATTTAATTGAGATCATAATTTGTTAAATCACTTCTGAGAATAACTCACTTTAGGCCATGTTTAAAAATTTAAACTATCCATAAAAGGAAATGTAATTCCCTATATGTCAAAGGAAACAACATTCCTTTTGCTTTTCCATCAATACCATCATCACTGTAGCCATCTAGACCTCTAAGAAAATTACTCCATCTACATAATCAAACTTTCTCGAGCTGTGCTCCCAATACTATATCCAATAACATGTGACTACCTAAAACTCAATTTAATTAAATTTATACAAAACAGAAATTCAGTTCCTCAGTTTCTGTAACCACATTTTCATGCTCAATAGCCACATGTGACTAGCGGCTACTGTGTTGGTCAGTAAAGTACAGTATATTTCATCATTGCAAAAAGTTCTATTGAACGGCACTAGGTTAGATATATGAGCAGACTACAACTTTCAGCATTAAAACAAAGAATTCAAATCATGTCAATGGTAGTTTTTTCCACAATTCAGTTAATATTCATATACACAAAGAATACAGATCAGGATTTAATATTTTATTTTTTTACTTTGGACAGTGGTTCTTAAAAGATAGTTGTGCAGAATAATTATCTGGAGAATATGCTAAATGCTAATTACTCAGAAAATGATTCTGTTGGTCTGGGATGGAAATCCAGGAAGGTGCATTTAAAATATATGTTCTAGACAATGCTGTCATGGGTAGCTCTTCAACCACGTTTTGAGAAATGTGATTCTACATTAAAAAATTTAAATTATTTCTATCAAGCGATGAATGGATAAAGAAAACATGGTACATATACACAGTGAATACTATTCATCTATAAGAAGAATGAAATCTTGTCATCTGTAACATGGATGGAACTAGAGATCATTACGTTAAGTGAGGTAAGCTAGCACAGAAAGATGAGTACCACATGATTTCACTTACATGTGCAATCTAAAATACCAGATCTCATAGTAGTTGACAGTAGAATAGTGATTAGCAGAGGCTGAGAAAAGGTGGGCTGGGGAAAAGTTGATCAGTGGTTACTAAGTTATAGTTAAATAGGAACAAAAAGCTCTAATGTACTATAGACATAGTATATTATGGTGACTATAGATACCAATAATATATTGTATATTTCAAAAAAGCTAGATGAGGTAATTCTGAATATTTCACCACAAAGGAGTGATAAATGTTCAATAGATAGGTATATTCAATCTGATTTGAACATTACACAATGTATGCATGTGTTGAAACATCACGTGGTACCTCATTAATATGTATAATTTTTGTTTTTATGTATTTAAACCTTAAACAATTTTATCTAACAAAACCTACAGCAATAAAAATGAAGCAAAAAAATTCCAATCATCACTTTACATATACTGATGTGCTTTCTGCTATGTTTAAGTACTGGTATGTATACACAGGCACGTCCTCTCATTACAAAAGTGCAAAGGGTTCCACAAAGGCAAAAGAAGGACGTTTCAAGGTCTAGTAGATCTGCACAAAGATGAGTACAGAGGAAAAAAGTGAAGACAGCTACACTAGAGATAAATCTTTTCAACAGAATATTCCAGAATACCTATGCAAAGCAAAAGCAATCTAAGCATTCAGCTTCTGGAATTCTCAGGCTCTGAAAAAGCTCTGAAACTGAAGCTAGTAGGCGAGGTGAAAATCCTCTTTGGTGACTCAGTCTTAGTATTGTATGTGAGTCCTAACTTTGTGCAAGGTACTAGACTACATGCTAAGAGTTGAGTAAAATATGTTTAATTACATCAAAATTCAGCCTACTGAAAGAAGACATACCAAAATACATATAACACAGTGACAGGTGTGATTTGAGCTGAACCTTAAATGTCAAGAGCCACTAGGGTTTCTGGAGATATGGAGGAATGAGTTTACATGTAGAGAATAGTGTGGATAGGAATTAAAATGTGGAGAAAAATATGGAGGAAAACACAACAGTCCAAAAATCTGAGATGTATATATATGGAGACACAGAGGTAGAATAGTTAGTAAGGTTGGGTTATGTAGTGGGAAATCAGGGTGTAGAAGCACTCTGGATGGCTGAGCCAAGACCATGCATGGTCCTAAATGCCTGTTTGGAAACAAACCAAAATCCTTTAGAAAAAATTTTGTAGAGGAATGATAGGATAAGATCTGCATTTAGGAAGAATAATACAACATCAAGAGATAAAACAGAGTAGGAAACGAGTATATGCTGGGAAGATGTGTTATGATTTGTCATTTAGCTGCATGGAAGAAGGATTACACTCTGGTTAGCAATGTTCCTTATTGCAAAAAGCTGAGAATCAAGAGAAATGCAACAGTATATAAAATATTTTTAAAACAAAGCTGAAAATCTGGAGAAAGAAGATGAATCGTAGCAATGTTTAGAAAAGACTATGGATACAATGATCTTCCATGACGCTGTTAATAGTCAGAAATAAGGTAAAAATCTTCAACAGTCTGGTAAGCAGATAGCTCTATACCGTCCAGGCCTTTTGAAGTCATGGACAATGTGGTATCTGCACTGGATGGCACGCAAGCAAGAAAACAGTTTCAAAGAGGACAGGCTCTGGGGACAAACTTTCTGTGATCAAATCTTAGTTCTTGTACCCAGTAATTATGCAACCTGATAGGCAGGTTATATAAAGTCTGTGTCAGTTTTTCTAATCTTCAAGTGGAAATAATACTACCTACCTCATGAAAGTGAAGATGAGTAACTCCATACAAACAAGGTCTTTATAACACAGCCTGGCCCAAAATAAGCATTTAACATGTGTTAACTATTCTTATTATTGTGTGTATATATGGGTGGGGAATGCACACTCGCTGTGCTATGCTCACTTACCCTTGAAGGAATCAGTGCTATGTCTATAGTACGTCAGTCAATACAGTTTAGCTGCTCAAAAGGCATCTGCAGTGTACTTCCCTGCACAGACAGCATGCCTTGATTACTAGTCATACTAAGTCTATTAAGTCCTTTTGTTAGAAAAGATGTGAACAAATATTTACATTTATAAATATTCTTATTGATCCCCTTAAGTAAGTCAGTACAAGCAGGCTCTAGCACACCATTTGCTATTGTATATTAACACTTATACTCTCATCCATAAGATCTGCCTTTCACTCCTCTAAAACATGTATACTTGAAGGAAAAATCCATCAATCAATCCAATTTCACTTCCCTGAATAACCACAATGTAGAAATCTACCCCTCTCTTTATGGCCTTAAACAGTTCAGGAAAAAAAAGTGATTATTTTGTATGTCAAAGACTTTTCCTTCACCAGTAAGAAAATGTCAATTTCTTTAAAAGGCCCAATAAGGTCTTTCTCATTTAAATTGGGAATGCTTGTTCCCAGAGAAAAGAACAGAGCGAGGAGTGGTTAGCTAGCACTTCTAAGTGTAAAGGAAATTTGCTACCTGAAACCAAGTTGAGTATAACTTCCAGTCACAGGCTTTGTTTTCTCATTTCTTTTCTTCTAATCATGATCCTTTCTCCCAAATTCCCTCCACTATTTTTTAAATATCAAATTTCATTTAAGTTTAAAGAATGATGAAAGGGCTTTATATTATCTCTCCCTTATACCAGAAGGAAAAAATACACATATGGATAACTTCCTAATACTTAATATATAAAGATATCATCTTAAATCAAGGTAAAATCTAATTATATGGTGTGTGAGGCAATATACTCATTACAATCTTCCTAAAAGTCTCCTGAACAGGTTATAACAATATGTGCTTTATCTCTGGCTCATTTTTTCGATAACAATCTCAAATACTGTCAAATACCAAAGATTTGTCTATGTCTTCATAATCTGGTCATCTCCCCTATACATGAAATGGTCTTGAATTAATTTAGATGCAAGAACAATCTCTTGAAAATGTTTCTTGGAAGGGGTTTAAAGAAAGTTTTACCAGAGACTTGAGCTACTCAAGTATCTTGGCTCATTTGCTGAACAGATAATGGAGTTTTAAATATAAGTATTCCCTTCTTCAGTCAGTGGGACAGAAAGTATATGTTTTGTTTAAAACTAATGAGTTTAAAATTGAGAAATCACTTGGGAACTTAAAAAGATGGGACAGCAGGGAGGAGCAGAGAGACACAGAGAGGTGCAAAATGTGCAACTGAGGTAGTTATATATTTTTTTGCTGTTGATCTGGAAAAAATATTCTAATTTTAAAAACACAGCACTTCGCATTCATGGCCAGAATATTTTGAAATACACACCCATTTATGAAAGCAATCTTGTAAGTCCAGTGAGTGGATTATTAAAAACAAACTAGCCAATAAAGAAGGAAGAAAAATATTCCACATTAACCATTAGGAACAGACATTATTGTTCTCCAAAATTTAAAATTTCTATTTTCATTCATATCGATGTATATAATCACAACACTTGTGTTCCTTTCATATCTGAAAAATTAATCTGGAGAGCACTCACATGTTCAAATAAAGGTTGGATTAAAAATAATTTTGAAAAAAATATCTCTATAGTTGTATCAAAAAATACATTTTTTTAGTAAATGACTGAATTTTATCTTCTTAACTTGTAAGTCTAATTTACTCTGGACCCATCAACTGACAGGCGGTCTGGTATAAGGGAGAAAAACCTACAGATTTTTGAATCAGATGATTTAACCTATGAGTTCAGGCTCTGCCTCTTAGATATGAGACCTCAGGCCAGCTACTTATCCTCTGAGTCTCCATTTTCTTATGTATAAAATGAATATCATATCACCATTGTTTTCATGCAGAGTTGTTATGAAACTAAGAAAGTATATGTTAAGTCACTGTATAAATGTTTGATACAATATGATTGAATAACCAAGAACTACATTGCAATTGTAATGCTTAATAAAGTAAAACCATTACGGAATTAAACATATAGTCACTATTAACATAGAAAATAAATTCAGCCATAAAAGCCACCGAGTTGGATTAGACTTATTCATTTGGTCACCTCAGAACTGAGAGATGGCAAGCAGAGAATGTCACCATTTATTGTAACATAAACATTTCTATTAGCATAGAGAAATTCTTCCCAGATACGGTAATTCCAGCAGCCTGACAAATTCCAGCATTTTTCACTGCCAGAAACTTAAACATCAGCCCACGAGAAACCTCTATTTATTGAACAAAGCAATACCTTCCATGCAAATATATCTATTTAATTTTGCAGTGGAGAAACAAGACAGTCTCTGGTTATAACCAGATGAGAAAGATCCCAACAACTTCCCATATTAATATATACAGAGATAGCTCTTCTAGAGTCAGCATGCATTGGAGTATGGAGAAAACATCCAGCAAGCACAACTTTCCAACACTTAGCGAAACAAACCAACAAATACCCAAAGAGGAAACAGAAGCTATAAATTCAAATAAACAGGCTGCACGGAGACTAGACAAACCTGCTGTTGCTTTAATTGCAGACAATTCAATTCAGCAGCTGTTGGTCCAGGCACTAAGGTTCACTGAATGCTCTTCAACGTAACCTTGAAATATTGTCACTCACTCACTTCTCCATATCATCTGCACGCTGTCCAATTAATGAGGAGTGAAATCAACTGTCAAACCACGCATCAAAACAGAACATGATTTTTTAGCTCTTAGGCACAGGAACACAATATTTTAAGGGTAATAAAGCAAGAACGGTGATGAAAGTCCTTGACAATAAATTAATACTCAAACTTATCCAAACATATGGTTGAATGAACTAAGCTTCTGTACTATTCAGCAAGAAAGTGAAACTTTCTAAGAGTTTTCATTTGGGAGAATCATTCCTGTCTGACTGTTGTATATGAAACCTTTAAAACAACATCCACAAATATCCGATCAGAGTCTAAGTTTTTCATTAAGCATAAGGGAATACTTAAGAAACGCTCTGGATACAATGATATTTTACAATACGGATGTTTTGGGGCTAGGATTTTTTTAGCCTTGCTGTTTCCAGCACTTTTTCTACTCAGAAAATAAACAAACAATAATATATAATGTTCATCAATCTAAGTTCAATAATGAAATGAAAATAATTTACCAAACAGATGTGTTCTGGAATGCTTCCTATTTGAAGTTTCCTCACTCTTAACTATATGCCAAATCTATAAACCAATTAACAAATATAGGAGTTAAAAAAAACTCAAAAGAAACAAAACATACTAAGTATTTAGAAATTGCTTTTTGCTCTAAAGCACTGTGTCTTCTATGCAAACACTCTATGCTATTTCACATACTACCAGTTGCAGACATAAGACTTGAGAAATTCAATACAAGAATACAGCAGAGAAGCGTGCACATTTAAAGGATCGGGACTTCCAATTTAACAGAAAATCCAGATTTCACACAGCAATCTGCCACTAACATAGCTAGAGCAGGCATGTTTTATGCAGCTATTTTGTTTAGCTCATTAGAATCCTACTTGTCCTTAGTATAGTTGAACTGGAGGCAAAAGAAGAGAAAGAAATACACTTTGAAACAAAAGGAAAATTTCAGATAAAATAAAAGATACTATACCTGTATATTGTACCAGGAACATTGTGACACTCTTCAGGGAACTGTTTCACGTTGTATCCTACCGTGAGTTATTCTCTCCACAAAAAGAAAAGCCAAAGAACAACAAGCCCCCACTATACACTATCCCTAACCTGCCCCCCCATTGAGGAAAAGAAAGAAACAACCACAATTCAGCTCAGATCCGATGCTTCTGTTTAGCTTAGCTCCAGCCGAGCAACTGAGCTCTAGCAACGGAGTATAGGGAGGTGGATTCTGATGCCAGTAGCACTTCCATCCACTTCACTTACACAAAAGCAGGCAGTGGAAAATCCAGGAGCCTTGAAGACAAGGGCTGGAACTGGCTTTTATGAATTGCTATTACTGCATGTGTCACCATCCATCTCCAATGACGGACACTTATAGGCTGAATTGGGAGTGCAGGGGTGGGGGGGTGGAGGAGGTTGGAGAGCAGGTGGAGAAGCAATTAGCAGTATGTTCATCGGAGAATTCGTTCGGGATTTCATACATCAGTGCCTAAAGAAACAGCATGCAGTTGACAAATCAGAACTTTACGATTTGCATGCCTTAGAAGAAATCTTAGCTCGCAGCTCCAAACAAAATACCGCTTGCCCACTCTTAAAGGACACAGAAAGGCACCCCTCCACTTTCTCTTTCCTCCAGCTACTCTTGTTCCTGAGAAATCAACATTCAGAATGAATATTTGCTAATTTTCCCTAAGGAATTGTATTTAAAAGGCTGGAAGCAGAGGAAGTATAAAGAAATTAAATTCTATTGAACATGACATCTCTTAACAAAAAGGCAAGAAGCTAATTATTTTAAGTCAATTTTTCATCCTTAGTCCCACTCCCCAGGTACAGCTTTCACACCTATAATCAGTGGCTCACACAACTTTTGTACATATATTTAATACTGAAAAAAAAATTATGCCTACCTAGAAATAGCTGACTTAAAATCAAGATGAAAACCCAAGAGTTATGTGTAGGACTTACTATAGGCGACCTTAAGAAGTCACTTTATCTGTAAGTACTTCAATAGCACTCATCTACTAAATTAAAGCACAGTTTGTAGACCAATTTTTAAAATTAATCATGAGTAGGAACAAAAGGAGACAGTCTCTTAGGGAGGGAAAATGATACAACTGAAGGTGCATTGGGGTATCAGGAAACCTGGGTTCTGGCTCCAGTTCTTCAACTTTCTAGCTGTATAACTCTGGGTGAGACGCTTAACTTCCCTGATCCTAACTTTGCTTATTTATAAAGTGGAAATAATAGGACCTATCCTGACTGCTTCACAAGATTGTTGCAAAAAGCTAATTAGAAAATGGATGTGATAACCCTTTCATAAATTATCAAAGGATATAAATTTGTATGGGATTATTATTACTACAGCCTGAAACAAGTCTTGCTTATCTAACTGAAGTGAGGCACATAAGAAAAATTAAAAGAAGACCAAAATAATTTCTTTAAATTTTAAAATTAAAAAGAATCACTACTTTTTAAAAAATTCCACAGACAGGAAATTTTTGAAGACAATTTTAAATATGACATATAATTTTATCAGAAGCTTATTAAAAAGACTGAAGCCCTCTAATTCTCACTTTAATTTTTGAAAATTTGGTACATTTCCTTCATATGGTCTGATGTTATGCCTCATCTAGAGTGCAAGCTATTGAACAATGAGCATCTCCTTTGTTAAGTCTATTTACCTGGTACAGCCTCTCTGCCCAGTGGTGGGGAATGATTTGAGTTGACTGGCTAAATCTAAATCCACAAGGTAAAAATCCAAAGTCATGCTTTATGAGACTCCAAGCTGCCTTGATACTATATATACAGTGACCAGCTGGCTTAGGCTGGGACACAATTTTAGCACACGAAGTCCTGGGGTGGCCACACCTGGGGCACTAACTGATCCAGGCAACGTTTGGGGACCTTTGGTTCAGCCAAATCCCACATGCCCTGATTTCCATCTGTATGGTCGTTACTACCCAAGTGTATATCTGTCCAAATGGGTCAAATCTGAAGCAGCCAAAATTAAAGATGGGGCTATAGCAAAAATATCAGATGTTAGCTCCTCTCAGCCCCCTCCAATGGCATCTGTGGCCACAAATAAGTGCTTAGTCTAATTGTCATGAAAAGAAAACTAATAGTCCCCTTTGAATGTCATTGTCACTACTGAAAATGCCAGTGAAATATGCATTCAAAATCTATATTAAATCAATGGAAAATGGATCATACGAATCACAAAGGGTTAGGTGACTAGTACCTAAGAACAAAAGAAACATTAAAAGGGGGAAGAAAGGAAGGGCTGGAGCAGGAGCGGGGGTGGGGAAACAGATTATAGGAGCAGGAGGAGAGAGGAGGAAAGAAATTAATCTAAGGTGACAGCTTTCTTTCTAATGAAAAAAACATACTTGCTAGGTTCACCCCAAGTCTCACCTGGAACACCTGTTTCTTGAGGCACTGAGAATAGCTCTTTTACTACCATAGCTACAACCCTAGCCTTCTGTCTGCTGAGGTAAACAGACAAGAAATTGAAAAAGTACTGGTGGCCCTAGCACCAGAACTTACTTTCCTCTAGCATGTGTAAAGCCAAGCAAGTGGGATACAGTGCTCCAGAGGCCTCATCACTGCAATCTCCACCACAGCCTCACCTGTAGCAGGGCTGGCCACTAAAAATACATATAGCAACCCAATTTCAGGTTCTACAAACATTTAAAAAAACAGTGGCAAAAGAAACAAAGGCTGTGTTGCAGAATCTGGTTGTTATGCTTTGGGGCACTGCAATTAATTTCTGTACAAATTTAAGCTTGAAATTCATATTTCCAGAATTCCTCACAAAAGCCACTCAAATGGAAAAGGACAGTTAAAATATAAGGATCATATCACTAACATGACTGACAGAGTGTCCCAAAAGGTAATAAGGTGGGAGGCAGCGGCTTCAACTCAGATTAGCAAGAACAAAAACGAAAGCATCAGAGTATCCTGATACACACACACACACACACACACACACACACACACACACACACACACAACATACCCACCAAACCATTGTAGTGTTTCCATTATTCTGATTTCAAGCTCCAGAATGTAAACACTAATGGTGTGCTAAACCACTGGAGCTCCTCCTCAGCAGCAGTCATCAAGCCTGACTGATCTTTTCAAATGAATTCCCAGCATTAGCCACCTTGGATGCTGAGTATTTCTGTCAAAAACAAAAATCCCAGTGGATGATTTCAAAGAACCAAGAACTTGAACTAAACTATGAACCTAAACGAGGGAAAACACTAATTTGCTAAACTCCAAACAAAATGGAAATGTTAAAGACTTTGAAAGCAACAAAACTAGTGAATTGATTTGAACCAGAACAAAAACTTGTTTGCTGAATCAATCAAACTTGCACGAGAGTACAAACAGTTCAAGCTCCTGTAAAGACCACATTTCAAGGCTTGGTTTCACCTGCCTGACAGCCCACGAAGGAATCAAAGAATGAACACTGGATAAACAGTCAGGAGAATTAAGTTCTACTGTTTTTTTTTTCATTGTTTGATCTTGGCCATGTAATTTCTAAGACAGGAATGGTGGCACATGCTTGCAATTCCAGCACTTGGGACAGTTGAGGCAGGAGCATTGAGGGTTTGAGGCCAGCCTGGGCTTAATAACAAATCTGAAGCCAACCTGGATACACAGCAAGACCCTGCTCCCAAAAAACAATCAATTTATACTCTCTTACTTCAGTTTTCTTGCCTCAAAATGCCTAGACCGGGGTTGCCAATAGCCCAAGTCTAATACTCTATGTCAATTTTAAATTTTAATCTTAGTGATGAAATAGATGCTGTCACAATTTGGCCCTAATCTCTAGGAAGGAGAAAGATGGGCCACCTAAGGTCTCCTAAAGATTCATGCTTCTAGCTTATTTTGAAATATGCTTCATATGAAAGTTGATAAGTGTCCTTATTCAGCTTTGGGAATAATCAACCTAATAATTCTGTTTTAGAATGTCTCTCCTCGGAAAATGTTTCTGGAACAGTTTGTTTTCCTCAAGTGAAAGCTACAGGTGAAGTCTGGTTCCAAAAAAGAAAGAAGAAAGGAAATGGAGTGATCTAGACTATGCTGAGCACCTACTGCATGCCAGAGGTGCTACATTTTACATAACTATCTTAATTGGCCCTCACAATACAGCTACATGCTAGGTATTTTATAGGTAAGAAAACTGAGGTTTGCTCATGTTGAATGACTGCTTATACTTCACTGGTAAGTGATTGACCTGGGACTTGAACTTAAGCAATCTGAGTCCTTTACTATACCAACATTCTTATGATTAAAGGCATATCTCCGTCGCAATTCAGTGATCCAGCTGAAATTGCTTAGTGAATAAATTGCATGTTGAGTTCATGTAGTGAAAGCAGACTTCCTTAGATTTACACTTGGTTGTTTTCTTTAATGTCATCTCATAGTATGGTACAATGGTTAGGACCACTGGGCTCTGGGAGCAAACAGACTTGAGTTTCTTCAATCCTGGCTATGGACAAAACCATTCTGAGTCTCTTTTTTTTACCTGGCAAATGCAGAAAGAAGTAGTACCCATCTCATCAGGTTGTTGAAATTTGTCAGGGATGCAATAGCATTTAGCATAGTTCTTGGCACAAAATGACTGCTCAGTAAATGCAGATTTGAACTGTATATTTATAAACAATAATAAAAAGAAAGGTTATTTTTAAAAAGGAAACTAGGATTCATTGAACTTCAGTGCTCTTTGGTTGCAGTACTGATAGTCTGAGAAAAAGATTTTTAGAGGCCCACCTATACCCTCAAAAAAGAAGCTGCAATTTGTGGTAGATTAGCCTATTCATGAAGAAAAGAATATGGTATATTAATTGGGGTATCTAAGTAGGGACAAGGAAATGGGGGCCCTGGGCTCACTAAGCAGCAACTATCCCTAGTTTCTGAGAACCTATCCTCCTAAAGAGAGAGTCAGGAAGAAGACAGAAGAAGTATTGTTGGAAGTACTGGTAGGCTAAGGCATACATCTTCCTCTAATTCTTCAAGCCCTGGCTTCATTTCCTCTAATTCACCTGTGACCTTCTGGTCATATACTCCCTTCTCCTCTCCTCCCTCAGTTTATTCTGGTTTCATTGTGTTTCTTTTCTTAGCTATAGCTCTGTCTCTGCTCATCAGCATTAATCTGTATTTATAGAATTTGTGCCTGGCATTGCACTAGGTGCGATGGAGAGGTATCCAAAAGTTAACCAAAGAGACACATATTCCATGGCCAAACACATCTAAGACACACAGAGGTAGACCAGAGTTTTGGCAGCACAATAAATGCAGGTTTAATTGGATGGCTTGGTTGATTTCAGCACAAAATAATTTCTTCATGTACTTAATGATATGTACACTGAAGTATTTAGAAAAATTGTACTGATGTCACAATTTAATTTAAAATGTAGAAAAGGATGGCCAAAACTAATAAATATTATAAGATGTTAATTATAGAATCAAAATAATGAATATGTGGGTATTTAGTATATATTTCAACTTTGCCATACATATGAAAATTTTTGTAACAAAAGGTTGCTAAAAAGGAAAGGAGTAAAGGGTATGGCTTATTCAACCTCAAATGTTTGAGAACAAAATAATTTATAACGGAAAAAAATAGGACAAAATATAAAAACTGGTGAAGCTGAGTGATGGCACATAAGATTTCTTGTATAATTCTTGCCATTTTTATATATTTAAAAGTATTTCAAAATCAAAAGTTAAAAGGTAGTTTGTTAAATAGTGACTCCTTTCACCTAATATTTCAGTTGCCACTTTTAGCAGAAAGGGTGTTAATAGTAGTAGATATACTGGAAAGGAAGGAAGAAGAATGAAGGACAATAAAACCAACCCATAAATATACCTTGGGTGCCCTACTATATGCAAGATCATATACTAGGCACTGTGGGGGGTTCAAAGAGGTAAAAAGCATATTCCATGCCATAGGCAGGCTCACAGTGTAGATGAATGGCAAAGCAGTGTCTGAAAGAGTAGCTGGCTAGAACCGAGCTCCGTGAAGAGAGAAACATAAATATTAGAAGGGCAGGTTGAAGCCAGATTACAGAGATCAGGTTGAGGAGTTTGAACTTTATCCTATGGGTAATAGCAAATCATTTATAGTATGTGAGCAGGGTAAAGAAATGATCTAAATAATAATACAATTAGGGTAGATAATACAATTTGTTTGGGCATAGGTACTTTCGATATGAATTTGCTTTATATTCATATACTTCTAGCCCTTATATTATAGTACTTCCCATATGTGGACATAGTCTTTAGGGATTTCCAGCATTCCAGATGGTGCTCATCTTTCTAACGGTCACTTTCTGACATCTTTTTAGTCCACATCCCTTTCCCTCTTTTGGCCTCCTAAAGAAACTGACCAGTGCTTGCCTCGGCTCTGCTGAATCGGCAAGCAATAAGTAACTCTCATAAACATTTTTAAAATGAAGCTGCTGTGCTGGGAAATTCAGATTTCCTTAATAATCAAGCCCCAATCGTGGGTGGGACCACTGATTTGAACTGGAAGGACTGTTCAGCAAAGTAACATGTGAAGGAGTACAGGAAGGTGTTTCCTCTGTGTAGGAGACAATTATTCAAACTAATCTCTGTATATTGAAAAAAGACCTAACAGAGAGTGCACTGCTGAACAGTGACAAGTGATTAGGACAAAACTTCTCCAAAAGTGTAAATCAAAAAGTGGACTTCCTCTGTCTCCTGTTTTCTCCATCATAAAGCCCATCCTCTAATCCAGTCATGTTGCTCCCTCACTTACAACCACGTGATGGCTCATCCTGCCTATCAGGCAATGGCCCATGCTTCTTAACGAGCAGATTTTCTTCACTAACTGGCTGCAGGATTCCAGATTCCCAGTGGTTCGCATACACCATCTTACCTTTTTAAGAACTACCCATTTTTTATACACGACTACCTTGCATGTGTTGGTGGTTCCTCTGCTTCAAACCTCTACCACTTTGTCCATCTAGAATGTAGGCCAGTGATGGTGAACCTTTCAGAGTTTTCAATGATATAAACAGCCTGCTGTGGTATGGGTGCCACAGGTTCACCAGTAGTGGCCTACACAATGCCCACACAATCCTTATGATTTGTCATAGTTAAGACTGTGGTCTGACAGCTGGGCATGGTGGCACATGCCTGTAATCCCAACCACTCGGGAGGCTGAGGCAGAAGGATCACTGTGAGTTCGAGACCAGCCTGGGCTACAAAGTGTACTCAAGGTCAGCCTAAACTGCATAGTGAGACCCTGTCTCAAAAAAAAAAAAAAAAAAGAAAGAAAGACAGACAGACAGACAGACTGTGGTCTGTACGTTGCCCAAGCCTAACAGTAATTCAATCCACCATGTTCCCAGAGTACATGCCTCTCTTGCTGAGCACCTTGTACACTGAAATTTAATCATTGCTTTGAGTGTCTCTCTCCCCTACTACACTGTGACTCCCTAAGGGCAGACAGGGATTGCATGTAATGCCTTATTATATTCCCAGTGTTTAGCATAATATCTATTCCTGTATATGTGCTCAAATGTCAACTCAATGAATGAGTCAAATGCCCCTTGAAATCAAGCTCAGCATCTCTTGAAAGGTGAAAATTAGAATATTATGTGAACAAATAATCCTAGTGAAGTATGCTTGAGGTCCTGTCTGACGAAGAAATAGCAAGAGGACATTTCATGAAGCCTTACTGTGGCATAGTTTCAATTCCAGGAGATGCTCACTGGCACTAGTTGCTGCTAAAAAGAACAGCATCAGGAGTGGATGAAAAGGGTGCCCACTAGGGATTTCCTCATCTTTATCTTTCACAGTACACCACGGAAACAATGTTGTTCATGTAACATTCTCCATACTGTGTTGCAGCCCTTATAAATTACTGCTAAACTTTCATTTGTGCTTTGGCTACAGATACCTTTGGACTAGCCCTACTAATGGGTCGTCACTAAATGTTCTCCACTTCTTATTCTTACCTATGATTATTGTGCCAAGGAACACTATTTTGTAAGTGACCACCAAAATGCAGAGCTCCTAAAAGGCAAAGGGAACAGAGCTAATTTTAAAAGAAAAATCATGCTTCCCTTCCCCTCTAGACTGGCAATCTATTTCACTATGATGGCCATCTTATCATATTTTATACTATGTTACTAGGAAAGGCAAAAAAGGAAAATTAAGACTTCAGTAAAACTTCACACATTAGTCAAAAAAGACGAAACAACACTGAGGAGTAGAATGTAAATCTTTAGACATATGATAAGTAGCCACTTCTGAAAACAAACATTAAGGCTGTTTAAAACAAATAGCAAAAGCATTTAGCCTGTTCTGTAGACTAAACTGAGGTGCATGCTGAATTTTTAAAAACTGAGTCTGTTTTGATCTTCAAAAATGTCAAACTGGTAAACACTTCACTTTTTTGTACATATAAATCTAAGAGCCAAGCCTAGCTTGAGGAAGATTTAAGGGACATAAAATTTGTCTGAGGTGTCTGCCAAATTTCTGCAGCAGAGACAGAAACCCTGGAAAAGCTGACACAATCATAACTCTCACAGTATCACTAGTAGGCTTGTGCAGGGCTGAATGCACAGAAAGTCATTGTTCTTCTCTCATACTGTTTGTAAACAGAGAAGTAGATCATTTGCTTATCACCTATCTAGTAGCTCTTTTTTGTTGTTGTTGCTGTTTTTTTTTGTTTATTTTTTGTTTTTGCCTAGATAGTTCACACAGGAAGAGACCTGAGTTGGGGTGGAGAAAAGCATAAATTCCTATTGGTACATAGCCTAACTTTCAGTAGAGTAAATTTTCATTTATATGAAAATATAAATGAAATTTATATTTCAATTTGTTAAAGTCTTCTTTCATTTGTTCTTAAATGATAATTCCCATGTGTGTATCCTCTGCTTTCTGTCTAGAAGGCATTAAAGCAGTATTTATAAATATCTAGCAAAGAATTCAATACAGTGCTTTCACATAGTAAACCTACAATAATTCATTAAATGACCTGAAATGATTACTGTAATTTCTATGTTTAACTTAATTGCTCATGGAGCAGAACTACAGATTCTTTTGGAGTACTTGAAAGGGACACTTCTTTACAAAGCAATATCATTTTATTCATCTGTTTCATGCTTAAGATTTCTGTCCTTTAAAGAACACCTATTTTTGCACAAGGAGTACTGCTTGTAGGGAAAATGGAGGGTAGATCACACTGCAAGATCCAGAGTGACAATATGACCACTGATACACTTTTGTAGAAAATGCTACCTTACATTCATTCAGTTGTATGTCATTAATGCAATCCACGACATCGGCCTAAGATCACTTAACAGCACATGCATGGGCTGTATTCTGTAAATAGGATTAACTGTGGAATTCAACGAACACCTTCCCTGGGGACTAACTGCTAAAAAATACAACTATATGAAATTTTAAAAAATAAATTAACCAATGACATCGGAGCCCATGAGACACATTGTTTCTGGCACATTCAATTCTATCCCACTTTTCTGTAGCTATCTGCTGACATCCCCATCCCAAAAGACAGAGAATTTCGAAACATCAAGAAAAACAGCGCAACTAGAACTATTCCATCTCTCTTGCATGAAGTGTTAACATACACAAAGGAAAGATCTCTGTACATTAGTACAACGTGAACCATGACACGGTAAAAATATGTCAGTCTGGGGCAGTTTTTGTTATGCAACAGTTCACATATGACCTGCCCAAAGGGATGTATGATTCTGTATTCACACTGACAAAGACCAATAGAGACTGCAGGAAAATGAAGACAGCAGAGTTGCACCAGGGGTTTCTGACTTTTTCGCTGAAAATATTCTAATCATAATAACTTTTTGTTTCACTTCTATGTATTTAATCTTTCTCAACTACAAATCAGGAATAACTAAATGTATTTAATATTTTTGCTTTGAGAATTAAATGCAATACAAGACTGCCTGGCACACAATAGTTAACCTACACAATCCACAACAAGAGTTAACATTAACTAAACCCCTATTATGTGTCTGGCACTGGCCTAACAACCCAGTACAAAGTAAATTGTAAGAGGAAAAACCGATGCTAGAGAGAAAAGCAAGTAATGAATTCTCACATGTCTTATAAGACAGTCTAAGAAGTTTGGATATCACCCTAAGGACAACGGACAACTATAATACAGAGTAGATAGCTTCAGATTTGTGATTTACAAAATTTATTTTGTCAGCATCAGGGGAACATGGATTGGAAGGATAAGTTGGAGACAATACTAATCCACGCTATGAGAGATACATGTGGATTATTAGGTGGCAGGCTTGTCCCAGGCGAAGGCAATGGTAACAGAGTGGACATGGGAAAAAATTTTAAACAATTTTTTAAAAAATTAATGAATGTTTCGTTGTAAAAATTTAGACACTGAAAATATGTAAAAAGTTAAAAATAGAAGTCATATGCAATATTATCATTTACAACAAAGCCGTATTAGTATTTTTGTGCATATTTAACCTTATAGGGTTTCTTCTGGGTGTATAAACAGATGTGTGGTGTGTGACGTGTGCACATATTTAAACTTAAAGTTGTCATTCTGTAGTGATGGTTTTATGACTTGAATGTTTTCTTAATGTATCATAAACAACTTTCCATATCACTAAATAAACTTTGGTAACATCAACTTTCTTAGATACCTAATAATCCATTTTATAAATGTACCATAATTGGTTCCATTCAAACTCTAGTATTAGACATTTAGAATAGTCTCTTTTTTTGTCCCTTATCATAAACAACTCTGGTATAGATATTCTGGCAGCTAAAATTTTGGAAACATCATGATCGTTTCCTCAGTAATGAGGTCTACAAGTTGAACTGGTAGGTTGAAAGACATGTACAATCTTCAGATTTCTGATACATAATGATAAAATGATTTCCAGAAGTACTGTTGTCAAATTACAGTTCTACTAGCAGTGTCCATGACTATCAGGAGATAGGTTTGAGAGTTATGTCAAGGATGAAATCAATTGGACTCGGTGCAGACAGAGGAGGGATGTTTCCTGGCAAAGTATCAGGGCAGGAGCAAAGTGAACTCTGTCAAGAAGGACAAAGCAATGGGCAGGACTCAGAAAAAATTGTAAATTATGAGAATGAAAAAGTAACCGTAGTGAAATTATGGGCATTTTCATTTACTGCTTTATTTAGCAATAGTAGTATATGTAGCCAACAGCTAATCTTTTCATTGTGTTTGGCACTCTGTGCTACCAAGGTCCAAGGTCCATGGCTACATTCATGTGAATTTGTGGATCCGTTCTTTTCATCCAACAGTCATTTATTAGGTGCCTACTATATGCCGAGTGCTGTTTCTGGATGCCACATAAGTGTCATTCCTGGATGTTACATGTATGAAAATGAATGAGCCCAGGTCCTTGCTCTCAAAGAGCTCACAGTCTAGCAGAGGAAACAAACATCCACAAACTGACACACTACAGTGGGGTAAGCCTGGAACAGAAGCAAGTGTAGGGGCCAATGCAAGCCTTGCTCTATGTGTACATTCCCGTGTGTGTGAAGTGAGGGTGCTAAAAGGGCTTCCCAAACGTGAGCCAAGTCTTAAAGGCAGAGGACTTCCTCAGACGGCTAAGGATCACAGATTATACTCACATTCCTTACTAGTTCCTTTCATATATGTGCCACTGCTTGCAAGGACACTCAGTAAGGCAGAAAGGTTGCTTTTACTGAATCCAAATTCATTTTTCCTTGTGAGCGTGTCAAGCTAGAAATTGAACCCACAGCTACACACATACTAGGCAAGTATTTTACCACTGGGTTGTATTCTGTCTCCAAACCTACTCTTGAATACTAATAATAGCCTAAGGGCCCGGTGTGGTGGCCCACACCTGTAATCCCAGCACTCGGGAGGCTGAGGCAGGAGGATCACTGTGAGTTCCAGACCAGGCTGGGCTATAAAGTGAGCTCAAGGCCATAGTGGGACCCTGTCTCAGAAAGACGAAAAAAAAAATAGCCTGTCTATTACTTTAATATACATATGAGCATAGCATGTTTTGGAAATAATGTGATCATGGTAAAATATAAAAGATTACAGGCAAGTGTTACATATAGGCTTTTAAAATAATTTTGTTGATATGGCTATAATCATATTCACATCTACCAAGTCCTACTAATTCTACCTTCCAAATGTCTTTGAAATCTATTCCCTTCTCTCATATGTCACTACTCTTAGGTCCTTATCATCTCTCTGATGAAAAGAGCATCTACCTCCTACACTGGTCATGTTTCTCTCCAGTGCGTCCTTCTCACTAGCATCATCCAAATGTGAAAATCTGATCACAACACTCATCTAAAACATTTTAATTGTTTTTTACTGTCTACAAACAGTATTTCCCAAATTTCAATGATCTGAATACAACTTCATGATATTTAGCACCTTCACATTGTCATTTGCCTAGTACTTGCTTAAATCAATTTAAAAATGGTTTGTTTTCTATTTTGACCAAATCAAATCCTAAGTAAATGTAGATTTGATGTGCTAATGCAGTTTTGTATTTTGCACCCCTGGTAGATGCCCTACATTTTCAGAGCCAAGTGGCCTACCAGGACATACCCAAACTACAGCTGGTTCTTGCAGCTGATTCTCAATTCTTCACAAATCAGACCCAAAGTATCTTCCATACTCTTCTCCTACCAGTATACCTTCTTCTTCCAAAAATGCACCCAAGCCATGATGAATTCCCCAATATTGAACAAAAATGTCCTACTCCTGTACAGTCACATGTTTTTCACAGACTAACCCCTCTGTTTAGAATTCCTCCCCTCTACCCTTCTCCACCTGGCAAAGTCATCATCCTTCAAGATCTATCTGTCATATCATCTCCTCACAGAAGCCTTCACCCTGACTCTCCCTTCTGGCTAGTCACTCTTTCCTCTATGACTCCACAGCAGTTTGTACCTGTCTCTGTTATACTACACGCTAGGGAACCTCAGAATTGTGGGCATCTATCTTGCCAACTAGATCCAAGGAGAGCTCACATCTCGTATTCTGTTGCATCTCCAAACCTCCACGCAGGGAGATGAAATGGAGCAGATAAAATGACTCAGGTCACTTTTTTTAACAAAAAGCTAAAATAAAACCCAAAGTACTGTCCAGGTGCAAATAGCTTAGAAGTATAACATATTTTACAAAGAGTATCATCTAATTCAGAAATAGCCATACTGACTATAGTTTTGGCAGACAATCAGCCACGGTTGCAAAGCAGTTAAACTAATTTGGTTTTGGCAGCTACTTTACAGCAGATATGTTCCGACATAGAAATTCAAAGTGAATCATTTGTGTTTCTGCCAGGATGATTCCTCACAATGGAAAGTCAAGGACAAAAATGAACATCAGGACTAGTATGATGGACAGAACATGGGATTTAGAGTCAGAAATGTGTATATACCAGCCCCAACTCAACTCCTTAGAAGCTATGTGACTTTCTGTATTTAAATTCTCCACACTTAAGTTTCTTCTTCTAGAAAAAAGTGAGAATACTACTACATATATCACAAAATAATGTAACAAAGTGCTTATGATGATGCTTGGGATATTATATGGACTCAATAAATAGTCATTATTGTCACTGAATTAGATAATTACAATTCAAGTAATCTGCACAAGGAGCTCAAATGCATTTCTTTAAGAAAATAAATTTATGGTACTAGGTTTTCGAACTGACAGCTACAGATTGTAGCTAAGAATAGCCACAAACAAAATATGTGTAAGACAAACTTCTTCTTAGATTTAGATTAAACTCACACCTGGAACATACCACCACACTTCTTTGTGTTCTCCAAAAACTGATCTCAGATCAGGTTCCCCTAGAATGAAAAGAAAAATTACCCGATCTTAGTTCGTCTTTATTTCCCAATATATCTCTGCTGACACTGCTTACTCCAATCAGGCACTCAGCGCTCCCTCCTCTATCCACACTTCTCAAACTCCAATCCCATTGTCAGGATGCATTTTCCCTACCTCTGCCCATTTCAAATCCCTTTTCCACTTTGGACCCCAAGTTTAAGTTCAGTTCCTTCACAAAGCCCACCAGGATTGTTCTGAAAGATAAGTTTCAAGCCTTCAGCACTTCCTGTGTTAAGCTTGAACGTCCACAAATCAACCCCCGCTCCCATCAGTATGCCCCTTTCCATTAACCCCTTGCCAGTTTTTGCACGCGCTTGTAATAATATAATTAATACAGTCTGTTTCACAACGGTCTATTCTGCAGTTAGGGTGTCTCCTAGATTTTTATCAACATTAGTGCTATCAGTGTTTGCTGGAACCCTTTAAGATGCTCGGCTTTAAAACTGCTCTAACTAGCCTAGTACTCTCACCAGAGAACGGCACTGAACCTTAAACATACGTTTCTCAAAAGCAAGATTTCTTCCTTTTTCAGCTCCTTATCTCTTCTGGAAACTGAGAGGAAACCCTTTCCCGCATCAGGACCCGGCCAGGGAAAGGGCAGTGGCTGGAGTGGCCAGGAACCGGATGGCTACCCTTTGTGTCCCAACAAGAAAAAGAAATCTGACAAGTCGCGCCTGGGGCAAGACAAGGGATTCTCAGGACCCCAGGGGAAAGTGGGAGTGTGTGCGTCGGGAGGGGTGGGTGCTCAACTCGGAATGGCAAACTGTGGGAAGAAAGCAAAGAGATCACCCAACTCCTCCAAGCAATAAGGAGAATCCACGAGCCGCCCAGGAAAGCCCCTATAACGAACTCTAATTTCAGTCATTTGAGGAGGCACAAAGCGGGAGAAGGGGGGCACTGTGGCAGAAAAAGAACTTAGGCGGATTAAAGACGGGGGAATCGGACAGCCAGTGCTCCCGCGGCTCTAGGTAACTGGCGCCCACCCCAGACACCCAGTCCCGGCACCCCCTTCCCCGCAGAGGCGGAGCTGGGCGGAGTTAGGGCGAAACACCGCGGCCCCGGAAGCACCTTCCTCCCTGGGCCCCCTCATTCCCACAGTCCCCAGCCACAGCCGCTCAGGCTTTCTTCCTCTCTGACCTCCAGTTCCCCGGCTACCGAAGTGCTACTCCTTAAAGAACCGCGGAAAATCGGGCAGGCGCGGCAGCTCCTGGGCGCAGAGTACCCTCGCGGCGTCCTGAGCCATGTAACTGTCTTCTCAACTCCGCGCCTCGCGCTAGCGGGCCTAGGCTCGGCACTTGGGCCCAAGGCGGCTCTCTCACAGATACGGTGGCTGCTTCAGCGCTTCCTATTGGTTACTAGTCACCAGGAAAGCCCCAGGCCCAATCCCTTGTCCTCATGGGAAATGTAGTTTGAGGTCGCTGGAGGCTGTTCTTCCGGGGAGGCAGGGTGTCTAACACTGGTATTGGTGGAGAGATGAAAGTATAAATGGAGGATTGTGGGAGATGTAGTGAAGACTTATATATCTCTATCTCTATCTCTATCTCTATCTATCTCTATCTCTATCTCTATCTCTATCTCTATCTCCATCTCCATCTCTATCTCTATCTCTATCTCTATCTCTATCTATCTATATATGTATGCATACATACCTGCAATTTCTATCTCCACCTGCGCTTCCTATAGTCTCTTGAGTGACTGAAAAGGGTATACTGGGTATTATAGTTTACAGTGCACTGCTGTGCAAAATCATTCTCCTAGCCTATGAGGTTGTGCTTGTGCGGGCAGAGAAAGGCTCTAGGTTTATTTTATTTTCTTTTTTTTGGTACCGGGAATCGAACTCAGGACCTTGCACTTGCCAGGCCAGCGCTTATGCCACTGAGCTATATCCCTGGCCCTCTAGGTTTATTTTAATACTTTTATTCACATTTTATGGAAAGTATTTTGTATAATGATTTGACATTCTCCTTACGTTTTGAATTTTTTTGCAATATTTATGCAAAACCTTGAATTTTAACTGGAAAAGAGATGTGGCCCTTTAAGATTGTCAAAGTTTCTTTTGTGTGAACCACCTGTATTAGAATCACTTCAAAGGCACTGGGAAATGTATGTTTTGTTTATAATTGGGTATCATATTTCCCGTTAGAAACAGCATCATAATTAAATGTAGAAATGTGATATAGGCTAGCCCAGGAGAAGACTGCTTTGGAGAACAGTGACCACATACAGTACACTGGTGTAATGCAAGACTTTCGAACAGGTAGAAAACTCAAATTGAATAATAACAAAATAACTATATATCCTTAAAAAAATATTATCTTTGGAGTAAAAATATGTTTCAAAGGGTAGATTAAAAAATAAGTGAAGACTTTAGACACTTTCAAGTGATTTAAAGATTGAGGAAAATGGTTATTAGAGCTAATTTTACTAAATTTTGACACACACACACTGTTGGAGACAAATTCTTTCTTTCTTTTTTTTTTTTTTTTTTTTTTTTTTTGCTATGCAGTTGAGGCTGGCCTTGAACTCACTTTGTAGCCCAGGCTGGTCTTGAACTTGCAAGGATCCTCCTGCCTCAGCCTCCTGAGTGCTGGGATTACAGGCATGCGCCACCACACCTGGAAATTCTTTCATTTGAATGAATCATTACATGTTAAATTACTGCAGCTTTCCTGATAAGGACAATGTTTTGGTAAGGGACAGAATTTGGGAGTCATTATGGACTTTATGGATCTGTTAAATTACTACAGCTTTCCTGGTAAGGACGACATCCCTTCCTCAGGCATGGCCTCTTCCAGAAGTAGAATGAGTTCTCCCTTATCCATGTTCCATGGAATCATATGTAGACTTCTTCAGAGTACTTTTTCACAATGTATACTTGTTTATCTCCTTCTTTTGCACAGATTGCTGGCTAATTGAGAACAAGAACTATTTTCCAATTTTCTAGCAATAGTACCTAGCCCAGACCCTTGCACAAAGCAGTTTGCTGAATAAAAGATTGCATCTATTAAGTTCTTTTCCTCCACTTCTTTTCAAATTTTAGGCAATTATCTCAGCAAAATAACACTTTCATTTTGACTCACATGTGGAATGAAGGGAAAAGTGAACCATATTTTATACAGGGTCTGTACAAAGGCATATGGGCAGATAGAGTACAAGAAACAAATAAAAAATTTCATATCGCACAATCTAGATTAGTCAGGAATAGCCTAACAATGAAGTCAAACTTAAACTCGAAAGTGTTAGAGAACCATCGAAAGATTTTAAGGAAAAGAATAGCAGATGGAGTTGGTAGATGTGGGAAGTGAGGGAAAGGGAAGTGTCCATAATGACTCCCAAGTTGTGACTTGGGAAACAGTGCATGGTAGTACCATTCGCAGAGATAGGGAACCCAAAAGAAAAGTAAGTTTTATGAAGGACAGGAAAGAATCCGTTTTGGACATGTAAAATTTGAGGAGTTTATAAAACATTTGAGTAAAGATAACTGGTAAGCTGATGAAAAATGCAGGCCGCAAGCTCAATGGCAAGGAACTAAATAGCTGGAACATTTAGCTGGAACTAAATGTTTGGGAGACATCAGTATATAGTTGGCAATTAAATAACTGGAACTGTATTAAATTTCACTTAAAGAGTATTGAGAAAATAATATTTTTACAGTACTGAGGATTGAGCCCAGGACCTTGCACATGCTAGGGAAGGACTCTACCAGTAAGCTACACACAGTCACACAAAAATAATTTTTAAAAGACAAAGATTCCACTGGGCATAGTGGCACATGCCTGTAATCCCAGCACTTGGGAGGCTGAGGTAGGAGGATCGTTGTGAGTTTGAGACAAGCCTGGGCTACAAAGTGAGCTCAAGGCCAGCCTGAACTTCATAGGGAGACCCTGTCTCAAAAAAAAAAAAAAAAAAAAAAAAGACAAAGATTCCATGTCGAACCCTAAAAATAACAATATCCAAGTAGCAGATAAAGATGTGCTTTCAAGGGAAGCTGAGAAGAAGGGACAGATAGATGAACCAATATAGAGTGGAATTTTTGGAATACAGCACATAAAGGCCAAGTGACAGAAGAGCAGAAGAATAACAAGGAAATATTCATTTATGCTCAGCAAGTATTTATTATAACTATAAGATGCCAGGCATGGTTCTAGATGCTAACAACAGAGAAGTGGGAAACACACAGCAATAACAACCTTGCCCTTTGAAGGTTATATTCCAGTAGAGAGAAACCATCAACATGTAAGAGAAATAACTGAACTACAAGGCAATGCAAAATAATACTTCTGGCCTCCTGGACCTTGCCCTGAATGCAAAGGTAACCACTGGAGATCGGTCTGCCCTCTGAAGCAGAGGCCCCAGAGCTCCAACCCATCCTACCGGTTAGTCCAACAGGAATGAGGGGGCCCGGGGCATACTCTGCCTTCTCCCTCTGGCCAGACCGTCATCTCCATGGAGGAGCCCCAGGTAATCATAACTATAGAGGAAGAAGAAAACAGCCTGTCTCTGTCTCACAGGTGCAAGTCTCTCGGTCCTTCTTTTCAGTCCTGGCCTTCCTTCCAGCCATCACACCTCAGAGACAGGAGTCACTGGTGAGGAGGTAATATGCTATTTTTGACAACCCTTAGGCTGTAACTACTTGTTAGGTCTTTCTTGAGCATCTCTGTCTTCCTGAGAAACCACTTTGAAGATACCACCATGTATTACAGCAGCCATTGATATTTTCCTACTAATCTGTACATAATTCTGTAATGTTTGTATTATTCCTATGTTATTTCATAAATGGATGTTTGTTTACTACTGTGTGTTTCCTACAACAACCATTGAGAATAGTCAATGAATATTCAATTGGTCACTCATGTATTGTTCTATTTATTTTCTTTAGAAACCACTTTGAAGAT
Organism: Chinchilla lanigera; assembly: GCF_000276665.1. NCBI lineage: Eukaryota > Metazoa > Chordata > Mammalia > Rodentia > Chinchillidae > Chinchilla > Chinchilla lanigera. Next base: position 4,119,858 of record NW_004955473.1, on the reverse strand, counting down.
ACCAAAGTATAGCACAACAACCATTGATGATAACCTACCACTTTTGTCTGTTACTCACTATTATTTGTCTATTTGTTTTCCTGAGAAACTATCTTGTAGATAACAATATGTAAAACAACAACCATTGATAATTTCCTACCACTTTGTCTGTAATTCGGTAAGTCCCCCTATTACTATGTTATCCTTCTTTTACTCTTTAAAATAATAAAAAAGAAATAATAGTTCTGGATGGATTATTGGAATATATATATGTGTGCATACATCCAAAGGTGATACTTTTTGATCCATTTTTATATAAGAAGATGAATTTGTCAAATGATGGCCCAGGATAAATCCTTCTGGCTGCATTCAGAAATTAATTAATAGTTCAAGTTCTGAGTTCCATCCAGAGCTAGTGTAGAGCTCAAGTCATGGCCAGGATACAGATTTATAATGTGGAACACGTTTAGCTTCAATCTTTGCTCAGGTTAAGATCTAGTCAGTCTGTAGCTATCTTATAGGCCAGAGTGGATTCATGGTTAGTGGCCATCAATCCCAGTTTAGGACAACCTGATAGCGATATAAGCTCTAGGTTTAGTCATGTTTTAGTCTGTGGCATGGACCTGAGTGCCTCTATGATTACTGTTAAAGCTCATGCAGAGCGTTCCAGAAATCTAGAGTATCCTGAATTATAACTCATTGTGAAATCAGTGTGCAAGATTTGGATTCAAACTTCAGCCATAATTAGGATTTATTCTGTATGTAGCAAGAGGCTTTAGGACCAGTCTTAGCCCACGGACTGTGGTAGAGCTCAGCTCAAGGTATGACCTTAGGTTTTGGTCAGTGTTGGAATCACTTTTATTTCTAGACCTGGGAATCAGAAAAGGCCAAGATTATGGCTCAGCCTAGGGTTAATGTTCAGGATGATTTTTCTGGCTAGGGAAAGTTTTTATATATGTATATGAACAGCATTTATGTTCCGTCATCTGTCAAGTCAACTTCAATTTAGTGTTACCGATTAGAGTTTCATCTTGATCCAGTAATTAGGTCTCATTCTGTAGCCAATAGTAAGGCATAGACCGCATGTAAATTTCAGTCTGTTGCGATGTTAGGACATTACTTGTTGTTATGGTATATATGTGGCTGATTCCCCAAACCCTCATGCACTCATAGGTGGGGTTTTAGGTGAGTGGATCATAGGGATGTGATTCTCATCAGTGGATTAGCCCATTGATGAATTTATAGCTAAATGTGATCGTGGGATGTAAAGCCTGGTTGGAGGTGGTGAATCACTGGGGGCATGGCCTGGAGCGGTCTATCTTCTTCCCTCCTCCCTTGATAACTGCTCTGATTCATGCTGCTATGCCATGAGCTGTTTCTTCTCTGCCGTACTCCTCTACCAAACTGACTTGCCGTAGAGCCAGCCAAGAGTATGGACTGAAACCTCTACAAACTGTGAGCCAAAATAAACCTCTCCTCCTCTGAGTTGTGGGTGTGAGGTATTGTGTCTCACAATTAGAAAATAACTAAGACATCTTATGATGTGCCTGTATTAGTTAGCTTTGTGTTACTACAATGAAATGCCTGAGGCAACTAACTTAATAAAGTGAAATGGTTTATTTAGTTCACAGCTTTGGAGATTCAAGTCAGTCATTGCCATTGGTTAGGGATTGTGGTGAGGGTCCTGGACACCAATGGCAGGAGTTCTTGTTGGAGTGAGTGATCATATCACAAAGAGAAAATCAAAGAGAGAGGATGTGCAGGATCCAACAATACCTTTTGTGAGCAGGCTCTCAGTGACCTAAGCACCTCCCATACAACCCTACCTCCTCTCGTTTCACAATATCGATTGTACATTTTGGACCTTATTTACTCTTTCAATTTGGAAAGAAGAACTGGGGTGGGGGAAAGGAGAAATGAAAGAAGGGAAAAGGAAAAATACAAGATAGTTAAGACAGTTACACTAGTAGTTTTTCTTAGGTGATTGAAAAGAAAGGTTTCTGCTAATATTGTTTGGACAACTTCTTTTATGCCTATATCTTGTACTCTGAGTAATGACTTTGAAGATAACAATAAGCAATGTATTAACTATTGTTATTCTATTATTCTATTATTTTGTTTGAAGTTTTGTTTTATTTTTTCCATAAAATAAAAACCCTACCTCCTAAAGATCCTTAGCACCTCCCAATACCATCCTGGGGACCACACCTTTACATACCGACCTTTGTGAGACGTTTAAATTACACTCAAACCATAGCAATGCCCTAGATTTTTATCTCAAACTAAAGTTAGCATTTCTTCTGTGGACAGCATTATGGTATAGTTTGTGGTGAGAGTTTTGACAAAAAATGTGAACAAGATTAGGAATGCATATTTGACTGAGTAAATTCAAGTTGTGATTTCTGACTTTAGCCAGTGTCAAGTTTTGTCATTGGCCACAGCAGATATTAGGAGTGGCCTATGGAGCTAAGTTACAGTGGCCAGTGTTGGTCCTCATTCAGCGGCCAGAGTTAGGCCTCAGTCAGTGTAACCCAATTTAGTATTTCAGTTTGGCCAGTATCAGAGTTGAGGTCCCATTTTGACCTTATGTAGTATTCATATTTATTGTGTGCTGGAGGTGATGCTATGTGATTAAACTTTTTTACAGTCTGAGAGACAGACACTAGTGGCCAGAGTAGAGCTTACTGTGAAGTTTTTCAGGCTAAGAGCATCAACAGTCCCTTCAGATTGCTGATGTTACATTTCAACCTATGGACAGAGGTGGGGCAAGTATACACAGCTCATAGACTCCAGCTTGATTTAATGTTTAGAAGCTGAGGTTATAATCAGGATTTTTTGATGCGGCTGTTGCTAGGATTTGAGTTCAGAGTATTCAAGTACTGTTGTTAGTCTGAGACATAGGCTCTGGCTAGTGTAAGAGGAATTTTAGTATTAGTAGAGCTCAGTCTGTACTGATGGTTAGTGATCACCCTGTGCTCAGTGTCATGGGTACCTCTATCTTCAATTTAGGGCTAGGTTTGTAGCCAGACTGATTGCTGAACCTCCAGCTAGTGCTAGGACTCAGCCTGTGGCCACTTACATGGTGAATTTTATGGGTTTAAGACTCTTTCACAAAGGTTAGTACTCAGGTTCAGCCTGTTGTTGGGTCTGATAATGTGGGGAGGGATTTGACTTAGCTTTGTAGTTAGGAATCACTTTTAACTAGGCTTAGAGCTCAATCTTTAGGTCTCAGACTGTGGGCAGGGTGTATAGTCGTCATCCTAAGTCAGTGCTCATATCATATTGTGGCCAGAAATCGGGCTCAGACCTTGGCCATGGTATGTTCAGTCTGTGTTCAGGGTTAAAGCTAAATTTGTTGCTACTTTTTAGGCTAAGCACATGAATTGTGTTTGTTTTGCTTCTGCTTGGTTATCTTAATTAATTTTTAAGGTTTGGGTTTGGTGCTTGTTCAGTGCTGGTGAGCAGTTCAGTTTCTAATGCCTGAAATCAGTCTTTAGGCAACCTATGGTCAGAATTGGGAGCCAGCCTGGGAATAGCATTTAAGCTACAAAAAGGGTTCAGTCTATCTCAAAGATTCAGGATCAGTTATCTTGGCTACTTTTCTGCCATTGCTGGGACAAAATACTCAGCACCCAAAATTAAGGAAGGAAAGGTTTATTTAGCTCACAGTTTGTGGAGCTTTCAGTCCATACTCACACCCATAATCCCAGCACTGCACCACGAATCAGTCATGAACTCTAGAAGCCAGCCCCCAGCTCTGCATGAGGCCTTGAGGGGGACATCTAGACACAAACTATAACATCAATCATTAGTCATTTTGAGGGAATCAGATTTATTTTCAAGTTGAAAGCTCAGGTTGGAGGTTAGGATTATGGACTCAGTCTGTGATGAGAGGTAGGAATTCAGTTTGTGGCCAGAGTTTAAGATATTAATCTGTAACCTGTTAGAAGCTGTGGGGCTTAGGAGTCAAATCAATGGCCATTGATGGGGCTCTGTCTATCTCTTTATTAGGGTATCACTGAATGATCAGATGTATGAACCCTTCTGCAGCCAGGTTTGAATTTGGTCTCTGAACAGAGTTAAATCTCAGGCTGTGGGCATGTACAGGGTACTGGCTGTGAGCAGGATTAGGGCATATGCTGTGGTCAAAATATATCTTCAAGTTTTGTAGAAGATTGAGTTTCACTTCTTGGCCATGATTAAGTCACAGTCCTTGGACACGTTTAGCTCTTGGTCTCTGTACATGTTTTCTTCTCTGTGTGAGGCCAAGTTTAGTAGTCATTTTGCTGCCAATGTCAGGGTCATTTTCTGGTTAGTGCTAAGTCTGTGGAAATTGTAGCTGGGTTAGTTTCTAAGATCAGATCTCAGGTTGTGACTGAGTTAGAGCACCATCAGTCTGTGGTCATGGTGAGAGTTCAGCTAGTATCTGTGCTGAGCTCTCATTTTGTAGTGAGTGTAGGATATTAGATGTATCCCAGAGTTAGGTCATAGTCTGTAGTGTGGTCCAGCGACTCAGCTTGGGAACAGGCTTAGGGTCTGTGGCTGATGTTATGTTAGATCTTTGTATGAATTAGAGAGTGATTTATGGGCCATAGTTAGGGTACAATAGAAGATCAGGGATGGAGACTTAGTTTGAGACTCTTCATAGCTCCTTTCTCTTAGACTGGACTTAGGCAGTTAGTATGTTACTAGGCTGGGGAACTCAGTTTATTTAATCAGGGTTAAGACTTTGGATGTCAGCAGAGAGAGGCTCATTGTATGAGTAGAATCAAGCTCTCCATTAGTGGCTATGGTAAGAACATGGTCTATAATTACAGAGTTAGGAACTCAGCTTATGTCTTGGGTTAGATGTAGAGTTGGTGACCAGGGTTAAACAAGGGACCTGTATCCAGAGTTGGCAGTGTGGTTCATGACTATGCTTAGGAGACTTGCTGCTCAGCCTGTGGCAAGTGATAGTGCTTTAATTATATCTCAATAAAGTTGTCATCAATAGGTTTTTGGAAAGCAGAGTCCTACACACACAATAGTAGGTATTTATTATGCAGGGTAAGAATCAGGGAGAGAAATTGATTCCTGAATGTGGACCAGCAATGTCCTTGGCATCTCAGACATGTGTGTTTGGAAGGCAGTGCAAACACTGAGATTGAGGGAAAAGGAAAGAACTGGTAAGTTGAGTGCTGATACCCCAGGGAAGCAGATACATGCTTCTTGAAGGAGAGACATTTTTCCAAGTGTCTGGTGGGAGTAGTATAAGTTGGAAAAATTTGAAATGGATGGAAACTTCCATTTGTTAAGCTGTTCTTTCGTGTTTTTTGTGCCAGTAATGGACTTTCCTGAGCATTCTTTCCAAGCTATTCCCCACCTCCCCTCATACTACTCTGACCTCCACCGTATCACACTCACAATACACTCAGTAAATATTTGTGCAGTGTTTCATACACATTTGTTTTCATTAGCTTGCTCCCATGGAGGCTTTATTACCTATTTCTGTTATACAGATAAGAAAATCAGTAAGCTGATAAGTTTTAAATGGGCTGAGAACCCCTTCTATCACAGTCAATGAGTGTAAAGCAAGTGTAACTATTACTGATGGTATATCGTATGCATGAACAGTACGATTCAGGAAAAAAGTAGGTGATTGCTAAAGTAGGCCTCCATACTTTTGTCTCTGCCAAAGACTAGCCTTGCCAATAGTATTTCCAAGGGAACATACCGTCATTTTTATACTGTTTCCACAGTCTGCTCTTGGCTTGGTTTAGTTACATTATATCAGGCATTCATATCTTTCACCCAGGGAATTTATAGTCTGTGGTTAAGAGGGATTTTATTTCTGCTTTCAGTATGGATGAATAAGCTCCTACTGGACCTGTGGACCATCATTAAACAGACCAACATAATCATACATGAGAATCCCAGTGGGCTGGGTGGTGGGGAAGAGAGAGAGAGAGGCAGAGACAGAGACAGAGACAGACAGAGAGACAGAGAGATCTGAAGAAGTATCAGTTTTTAAATCCCAAATTTGATTTAGTACACAATATACATATCTAAGAACTCGACCAACTCCAAATAAAATGCATTCAGACTTACTTTCTGACTCTACAGTTGATGGTTGACACACAGCCTTTGGCTGTAGTATAATAATACCCTTTCTCTAGATAAATCCTGTGCAAGAACTAAATACTTTGAAATGCTAATTCAGAGCTGCTTTGTTCCTGTCATTTAGTTCCTGATGCTACCCATGGTCAACACTTGACCCTGGTGTATGCCATGCTGCTATCTCAATGTCACGTTCTCTACATCTGTAATAGGTGTAACTTTGCCTTTTGTGGCCCACAACCCCACATTCAAAATGATGTGCACTTTGGGGGCATTAAGCTGGAGGTTGTGTATAAACTCTGGCTGGAGAGAAGCGAAGAGTGGGTCTGCAACCCACAATCACAGAGCTCCCATGAGCGGGTCTCATGAGTAGATCTCAGCTATTTTTCTTTGCTCTCATCATTGACTGCCAAACCGTGGTCCATGAACTGTAGGCCAGTAATTTCTACAACCTAAAAGTTTTCATAAATTGCCATCAACACTCGTTAGGCAGTAAAATTTGATGTGAATGAATACGAGACAATTTGTAGGCTTTAATCTATTTGTGTTACTATTCATTTTGCTGTAGATATAAGAATGTGTTTGTAACACCTTCCAGGGGTATTATATGATATACCATATATACACTATATTAACTGTCAAAAATCCCCTAAATTCCAAATTTCAGTAAAGCTCTGGCTCTAAGGGTTTTATATGAGGAATCTGAAACACACATCCTCTCCTCCTTGCTGCTTATGTGGCTGGCACCTTCCTCACTTTGTCCCACATGTGGCGCCATCTGCCAAGGCCATGGGACAAGAACACTGAATGCTTCTGCAGCAAAGCAAATAATAACGAATTAGATTACAACAATAGGGGAAATAAGCTAAGAAAATATATTCACTTTTTTTCTTTTATTCTCGGCTCCAATATGAAAACATATTTTTCCATATCATGTTGGCAAACTTTCTGATATCTTCCACTTAAGGTTTTATTTATAATCTGGCTGGAAATGGAGTCTTAATGCTAAGTTCGATATCTGCTAACTTCTACTATGACTTCTACAGTTATACTAACATAGAGTACAACTTGCCAAGTTTTTGTTCCAGGAAGAAGAATCCAACCTCTTTCCATGTATTGACTCATTTAATCTTTTTTTTTTTTTTTTT